>NC_139613.1:845158-934618 GCF_964270895.1 Podarcis filfolensis | reverse complement strand
CCCTGGAAGGGAGATGTACCAAGAAAAAAGCACACCAAGAACTCTGGCCAACGTAAGTTTCAGTCGTGGGAGTGGTCCCTACTTGCAAATCAATAGTCAATTGTAACAAAAACTAATCCATTCATAAGTATGTATTCTGCCAAGGATTACAAACTCAAATGGACTAACATGAACTTACTGGTTTCTGATCCATAACTGACTTCTGAGTTCTGCTCAATGATTGAAACTAAGACCTTCACATCTCTACTCATAAACTCTTATCTCTAATTCTGTAACTAATTATTGTGTTAGACATATCCTTATGAGTTTGAGTTTGTGATCCTTGTCAGAATACATACTTATGAATGGATTAGTTTTTGTTACAATTGACTATTGATTTGCGAGTAGCGATCACTCCCACTACTGAAACTTATACTGGCAAGAGTTCTTGGTGTGCTTTTTTCCTGGAAGGGAGATGGGCAACTTGCCGGTCAGAGTTCTGCCTCCTGCTTTCATCAGAGAACGCAGCGCGCTGGATTTCTTCAATAAACACAGTTGTGATGTCTGGGGTGACTTTATTTGGTCAGAGCAGCAGTGGCCGCTGGGAATCCTGCAAGAGTCTCCCGGCCTCTAAATCACACATGCTTATACAGAGGCATTCCCTCGCCTTAATTTTACACTTGCTGAAAAATCAAGTCACATTCTCAGAAGGAAAAGCGTGCTGGCATTGTCAGAGCTGGATGCCTGATTCAGCGAGAGAACAGCTTGCCTGCTCCCCCCCAGGATAGCTCAAGGCTGAGCTTTTCCTGCACAAAGATCCTTGACACGTTCTTAATACCATCTCCCAACAATATCCTTTCACGCTCCCTTTTACAGTCTTTGCATGTTGGTTCCCTATCGAAGCCTGTGCTGTCATTCCCACTCCAACAGCTCGCCCTCTTCTCCTCTGCAGACCTCCAAGGACAGCAGCCTGGAGAGGCGCAGGATGGCCGCTCACCCAGGACCCCTCGCCAGGACCCCATCCGCCACCTGCTGTGTGCCGACCCCGCCTGCACCCTCTGCGACAGGGTGGCTGTGCAGGCCAGACGGCTGGCGTACCCCAGAGGACGGGGCCTCCCACCTTCGCCAGCGCCGCTGGACCCCAACACCTCGTGCCTGGAGTACTCCAGCTGCCTAGACATGTCCAAATCGCCCGCTTCTGTCACTTTGCTCAGGAGCGACAGCGAGCCTGGCCCTGCTGGCAACCTCTCCCTTTCCACTCCGGGAGCACCTCTAGCACCCTGCACAGGTCCTCACCAGCTCAGGACCCTGAAGAAGCCGAGGGCGGCGAAGAAGGCTAAGCAGGAGGGTCTCAGGGGCCTGGAGGAATGCATGTGCTGCTCTGACGACTGGGCGGAAGAACAGGCCGCCCTCAGCACCTCCACCTTCACCTTCTCGGAGATCTCCTTCACCAGCAGGACAGATTACAGCTCCTCTTCTGCTCGGTCCAGGACATCCCTCGAAGTCACCCTCCGGCAAGTCTCTGAATGTTCGCTGAGGATCGAGAGCAGCACATCTTCCAGGGTATGGGGAGAGCCTGTGGAGGAGGGAGCCTTTGGCAGGAAGAGGAAATCCCCAGGGACCAGCCCCTCCAGAGGACGTCCCAAGAGACGAGGGCGCGCCAGGGAGAAAGGGTCTCCTGTTTTTTGTAGGAAGCGGGGGTCTCTGAGGGCAGAGTTTGCTCCCACAGACACTCCCTTCCTGAAGGAGGCTGCCCGGGCAATCTTGGAGTGGCATGTGCTTTGGAAGCGAGCCCAGCATGCCCTGGGGCTGCCCCAGTCCCTCCTGCGCTCTCTCCGGGCCTTCATGCCCGCTGCTCCAGGTTCTGCCCCTCGAAAGGCCACGGGGGAGGTTGTGGCTGTGACCCAGCCTCAGGCGCCCTCCTTTCTGAGCGAGGACTCCAGGGCAGGACTCGAGAAGCACCTCCAGAAGATGGTGCGCCTCAAGCGCTGGGGGCTGCCACAGAGGGTGCGGGAGGCCCTGCAACACATGCACCCAGCCGCACCACGGAAAGTGCTCCAGAGCGAGGGCCGAGGGCTGGCGAGTTCAGGGGCCGGAGGAGCACAGCAGGAAGCCAGGGGCGTGAGCTTCAGACCCGCTGGTGCCTCTCCAGTGAAGCTCCCTCCGCCTGCCCAGAAGATGCCCGCCTCCCTGCTGAAGCCATTTCCCCTGGGCTGGAAGTACCTGCAGCCAACAAGCCATCCCCACCCGCAGGCGGAAGCAGAGAGAGTGGCGCTTGTTCCTGAGCGGGCCCATCTCCAGGTGGCTCTCCCTTCTCGCCATGGAGCCCCCAGGCTGCAGCCTCCTGCCCCACCTCTCCCTGCTCTGGAGTTTGTGGCGTCCACTGCCTTGCATGGCCTGGAGACCCACGCCCTCCAGAAGAGGCTCCAGCACCAGTGGGGCCTCCCTGGCCTCCTCCAGAGGTCCCTGCAGTGCTTCCTCCCGGCTCCTCCACCCCGGCCACCAACCCGACGCCTCCTCGTCCCGCGGGGCTCCCAGCAAGTGCGCCCTGCCATCGGGCAGCTGCCCTACATCCCGCCAGAGACCAAGAAGCTGCTGGAAAGCCACCTCAAGAGAGTCGTGATAGAGAGGCGCTGGGGCCTCCCCAGGCGGGTCTTGGAATCCCTCCAGCACTTTCGGCCCCCCTCTTCCCCGCCGACAATAAAGCCCAGGGACAGGGAGAAGGTCTCTTGGCCCCACAGAGCGGAGCGGCTTCCACCCCAAAAGCTACCCACCCTGCCAGAGAGGGGGGCCGACTCCTCCCCAGAGAACCGCTGGGACTCCAGGCATCAGGCCTTGCAGCGGCAAGTGGCCAAGAAAGCCCTGGAGACGCAACTGGGCCTCTTTTCGCCCGTGGTGCGTCTGTCGCAAGAACTCAGCCGCCGAGTGGGCAGAGAGGCCCTTCCCAGGGTCCTGCCGCGGGGGCTGAGACCCCTCCGGCCGAGATCGCAGGCCTTCCCCTTCCTGGAGGAGTCTGCGCTGCAGTCGATTGAACTGAACCTTGTCCGGAAACAGCTGGCCTACCGTTGGGGGCTGCCCACCCTCTACAGGAGGTCCGTGGCTCTCCTGGTCCCCGGCCCTCCCCTCTCGCCCGCAGCCAGCACAACCGCAGCCAGGTTTGCCGCAACAGAGACCCTCTTTGTTGGCACTGAGGTCCGGGGAGAGCTGGAGTGGCACGTCAGGAGGAAGCAGGTGCAGCACACCTGGGGGCTGCCTGGCCTGGTCCAGCGCTCCCTCCGCAACCTTCTCCTCGCCACCCCCCAGCTGTGCCGCCAGAGGCTTGGGCAGGGGACTGTCGCCATCCTCCAGGAGAGGCCCTTGTTCCTCCGCAAGGAAACCCGGCACAAACTGGAGCTGAATGTGCGGAAAAGGGTCGTTCTCCAGCGGTGGGGGCTGCCCAAGTTGGTACTGGAGTCCCTGCGCTTCCTCTTTCCAGAGATGCGGCTCCAGCCCCCCAGGAAGGAAGCACCAAAATCTCCCCTGGCTCTGCCTGAGGGACGCAGCCCTGGTGACCGTGACAGAGGAGGCTACCTGGGGGCTTTGGCTAGTGTCATGGCAACTCCCCAGAAGGCTCACCTGGTGGTCTTGAACCACCAGAAGATGGAGCAGCACGTGGCAAAGAGGTCCGTGGAGGTGCTCTTGGGGGTCTTCCCTCCCGTGGCCCAGCTTTCGTGGCGCCTCGCCTGGCTCTCCACAAGGCCGTTGCTCCCCCGGCTGATACGTCCCGGCCAAGGTGCCCTTCGACCTCGCAGCGGCAGCTTCCTTCCTTTCGTCCGCCCAGAGGACGTGGGTCAGATTGAGCTAGCCGTTTGCCGGAGCCACCTGGCCTCCCTCTGGGGGCTGGGGGTGCGCTACATGGAGGTGCTGCGGGTGGTGCTCTGTGGGCCACCCACTCGGCCTCTCGCCCCCCAGCAGATGGGCCAGGAGTTCTTGGAGGCCCAGACACCATTCCTGGCCCAGTCAGACAGAGACGTCCTGGAGCTGTGCGTCAGGAAGAGACGGCTGCAGCACCAGTGGGGGTTGCCTGCTCTCATCCAGAGGTCACTGAGGGCCTTCATGCAAGGCTCTCCCCTCCTGCTGGCTGGCCGTAGGGCCAGGATCCAAGTGGTTGTCCTGGAACAGGAGCTGCTCTTCCTCCCGGGGACAACCTGTAACCACCTGGAGCTCCACCTGCAGAAGATGAAGCTGCAGCGGCAGTGGGGGCTTCCCAGAAGAGTCCTGCAGTCCTTGAAGATCTTTGCCCCTTCGGGTCTTCTGGGCGAGGTGGGGAGGGGCAGGCCTTGGACACAGAGGCCCCCACAGCCCCCTCTGGAACAGCTGGTGCCCGTAGGAGCTGTGGCTTTTCCTCAGGGGAGTCGGGGCCAGTTTGACATACAGGAAAAGGCTGAGGCGGAGGAGGAGAACATCCAACAAGAGGAGGAGCAGGAGAGCGGAGAAGGGTCCTTGAGCGGAAAAGAGGTCGCAGATAAATGCAGCAGCAGCAGCCCAGAGAGCTGGTACGACACAGAAGAGGCGCCAACGTCCCATGAGGAATGTGCCGAATATTCTGCACCACGCCCAGCCTCCTGCGCCCACCAGGTTGGCAAGGGAAGCAGGACATGCCAGGCGCTAGAGCAAAAAGTCCTTGATGGGGACCGGGCTCTGCAGAGGACCCAGCCCAGAAGTGAAGGCAAAGGAGAGCAAGGAGGCCCACCTCAGTTCCTGCCCACGGGAGAAAGCATCCTCTTGGGCCGCCACAGGGACACTGACAAGAACCTGTCCCTGCTTGGCTCCATCGTGGAGAAGAAGCTGGGCCTACAGCAGGGGATCCATATCTGGCTGCATGACCAGGGAAGGCAGACGGAGGGGAGCCTGCCACGGGGCCACCAGGGGCCTGGCCTTCATGAGGACCAGAGGCATGCAAAGGAAATTGGAGCTCAACATCACTGGGGTGCCATAAGCTACGCAGGAGAAGCCATCACTGTGAAGTGGGAAGAAACCCAGTGTTGCTTTAGTCAAGTAGCAGACTCTGCAGGGCAGGCAGGTGAGGAGGCTCAAGGCCTGGGTTCAGCCCCCACCCCCAAAGTGCAGCTGCTCCAGGCAGGCAGGATGGAGTCCCATGTCAGGCTTGAAGAATCTTCTGTAAGGGCAGCTTCATGGATGCCCTCGGAAATGGGCAGAGGGAGGAGTGGGGCGAGACGCACAAGGCCCACAACAAGGGGGGAAGGGAGAGGCACGCTCAGTCAAGATGGGCTGCTTGGAAGTGGAGGACAGAGATCGAGGGGCAAGGAGCAGACACTGAGCAGCAAGGAACAGAGTTTGAGGAGCAGGGAGCAGAGATCAAGCAGCAAGGAGCAGAGATCAAGCAGCCAAAGTTCAAGCATTAAGGAACGGAGGTCGAGCAGCAAGGAGCAGAGATCGAGCAGCAGGGAGCAGAGATGGAGGATCAAGGAGCAGAGATTGAGCAGCAGGGAGCAGAGATCGAGCAGCAAGGAGCAGAGATCGAGCAGCAAAGAGCAGAGATCAAGCAGCAAGGAGCAGAGATCGAGCAGCAAAGAGCAGAGATCGAGCAGCAAGGAACGTAAGTTGAGCACAAGTGACCAGAAATCAAGCAGCAGAAAAAAGAGATCAAAAATTGGGGCCTGGATATTCTGTGGCCGAAAACAGAAATCCGAGGGCAGGGCCCAAAATTCAAGCAAGCGGCGAGGCAGGTCTCGGAGCCAAGTGCAGAGCAAGCGAGGGCGCGGAGGCAACCATTTGCCAAGAGCCCAACCATAGCAGCACTGAAGGACCCAGAATTTATTTATTTTCTGACATAGTTACGTTTTATATTCACGAGAGACCTCATTAAGTAAATTCTCTAGGCACCAAACAAAATAAAAAGAGAACAAGAATCTGAGGGTAGTGTTGGAGCCATCACTGGGTTGCCATGTGTCCTCTTTTTCCGGGGTAAAATTTCTGTCCAGGTGCATTTTTCAAATTTGCCATTATGTCTCTGGCTATACTTTCTCGATGAGACATGGGCATAACTGGGGGCTGAAGACTTGCTTTCCTCTTCTCTTCTCCTGCCCCCCCCCCCCCCAGCAATATATCACAGCTTCTATAGCCTACATATAGTTGTTGTTGTTTAGTCATCTTAGTCGTATCCGTGACCCCATGAACCATGCCTTGGAAACTCTCACTTTCTTCTCAAAGCTCCTCCTTTTTTATATCCATGGAGTTTTCTTGGCAAAATACTGGAGTGGATTGCCAGTTCCTTCTCCAGGTGGATCACATTAGTCTAAACTCTCGGCTATGACCTGTCTGTCTTGGGTGGCCCTGCGTGGCTCACAGCTTCTCTGAGTTCTTGAAGCCCCTTCGCCAGGACAAGGCAGGGATCCATTAGGGGTATTTAAAATGAGAGTTCTCATAGCACCCTCTTTTTTGCTCTTCATAATAGGGCAACCCTAAAAGTATCCATAGTCAGCTGAAGAGACAACATCAGCCGATTTCGTTGCTGAATAATGATTGTAAGTTATATGCATGGATTATGGAAAATCAGCTGAAAAGTGGTGTTAACGGACTGCATATATCAAGATCAAGCTGGATTTCGACTTGGTAGACATTTGTGTAATAATGTTAGGAACACTATAGACATAATAGAGTATTTAGAGGTAAGAAATGAAAAACAAGCAGCATTAACATTTTTGGATGCGGAGAAAGCCTTTGATGACATTTTTTTTGTAAATAATTTTTATTCATTTCCCAATAATAATAAAAATCATTCATATTGATAACAAATTAAACCAAATCTTACCAAATTCAAAAAACAATACATCCAATTATATAGTCTAAATTAATTTATTTCAATAGGGACTTCACGTGTTCTGCATTTCAAGAGCTAATATCCATCCTTTATTTTCTGCTGATACTGATCATCTGCTCCAGCAGTCACTGGTTTAACTCTCTCTCTTGTTTTATTTTACCATTCCCTATTTATAGTCGCGTAGGGGACAATTTTCCCATATTGTTCTCAGTCTTAATATTTTAAAATATTAAATATTTTTTTAAAAAAATTAAAAATATTAAGGCCTTTGACAACATTTTTTGGTCATTTATAATTAAGTTGTTGGAAAATAAGGAGTCTGTAGATAGATTTGTAAAAGGAATCAAGGCAATGGTTACAGAGCAAACCGCAAATTTGATTGTCCATAATTCTGTGACTGAAAAATGTAAAATATTGGAGGGTACAAGATACGGGTTTCCCCTATCACTGCTCTAGAGATGCTGGCAAGAAGAATAAAAAATAAATAAATCCAGATATAAATGGGATGCAGGTGGGCCAACAGAGCTATAAATTAAAGGCCTTTGCTGATGATGTAGTGATGCCCATAGAGGAACCGCTGTCGTGTACCCGGGGTGTTGGAAGAAATTAGAAAATAATGCAGAAGTAGCAGGGTTTCAAATAAAACTTAATAAATAATAATAAATAAAACTTAAGGTTTTAAAAAATGGATGCAGGCAAAAAACAGAATTGCAGTTAATCAGCAGGCTGACAGTTGAAAAAACTTGGGAGTTTGGTTAACATAAAAAACCCCCAATATATTTCAAGACAACAATGCTAAAACTTGGAATGATCACAGGCTCTGTTTCTATGGGCTGCAAAGACCTAAATCTAGACTGCAATGCCAATTTTTAACTGCAGATGGCAGAGGGATCCAATTTACTGCATTCCTTGCCAGGTTCTTATTTGTGTTCTCAACTCTCCCCCCCCTTCTTTCCAAAGTGTCTTCTGCCCCCAGAATTGCCAGCTGGCCCACTTGGCCGGCTTGACTTTCTTGACAGAGCCGTCTCCAAGTGGACAGTGTTATTTAAAAGGAGACTCAGGCGTTCTGCCGCTCAGCCAGCGTGGCTTGAGAGAACGCAGCCTGCAGCCTTGCTTTCAAGGCTGATGAGCTTATGGAAGCAAGCAGGTGACCTTGAGGGTCCAGGAGAACAGAAAGAAGCCCCTCTGGCGGTGGCAGCAACAGGCCTCTCGGCGCTGCAGGGAGAGGGGTCAGATCAAAGCACCTGGACTTTGCGCTGGACCAGCAGCCTTTCCAGCTTCTATGTGCTCGCCTTGACTCTTTGCTGCTCCCCTGGTGACTATCTTGGTTGGCCGATCAGCCGGCGGGTCAAAGGTGCCTTCCCAGCTGCTGCGGCTGCGGGATCCTGGCTTCCTTTCCGCTCAGCAGGAGGAAATGGGGGCAGCTTGGCTATGCTGGGAAGTCCTCAATGCAAGCAGAAGGATGAGAAACACGGAGCAGGAAACGGACTGCTGCCTCCCATGCCAAACCCGACTCCTTTGTTTCTCCAGGAACCAGCTTCCCCAGCAGAGCACAGCAGAGGCCCTTCTCTTAATAAGAATAAGAATTTTTATTTATACCCCGCCCTCCCCGGCCAAGACCGGGCTCAGGGCGGCTAACACCAAATATATACAGTCATACCTCGGGTTGCAGTTGCTTCAGGTTGAGCGTTTTCGGGTTGCGTCCCACAGTGACCTGGAAGTAACGGAACGTGTTACTTCTGGGTTTCGCCACTTGCACATGTGCAGATGGTCAAAATGACATCACGTGCATGCGCAGAAGCAGTGAATCGCGACCAGCGCAGATGCGCAGACGCAGGTTACGTTTGCTTCAGTATGCGAATGGGGCTCCGGAACGGATCCCGTTTGTATCCAGAGGTACCACTGTAATACGTTAAAAACACAAAAACAAACAATTGGTTAAAATACAGTTCAAACTCACATTAAAAATAAAAATAAAGTTAAGTGGGAACCCATGAATCACAACCATAGGGGTAAGGAATATTAAATGTTCACCAGGCCCAGCCGCCCATGCTGGTCCCATATGGGCCGATAGAAAAAGCCAAGGGGGGCACTTACATACAGGGTAAAGGATTCTTAAAGGATTCCCAGCCCCCAAATTTCCTTTGCTGGGCACTGTTGCGGGGAGGGAGCCGTGACCCAGATCTCCTGCCCTTCCCCCTTTTAAATAATGGTCCTTACAGCAGAAGGGGCACAACGAAGGGCAGTGCCAGGGAGATTCTCAGTTGCCCATCCTATTCATCTGCCAAGAGGCAGAGACACACAAATGTGCCTTGTGGGTCTGTACCGACAGCCCATTCAGCGATGACTTCGGAGAGAGCGGCTCCTTCCTCTGGCATCACTGGTCTGGTGAGACTCACTCCAGGGTCCACAGGCAGCCAGAGGACAGGGATGACCCCTTGCCATTGCCTCCTGCTCCTGCGTGATTTTTCTTCTGGCAAAACAGAAGCTCCAGAAGTTCACCAGGTCTGAGCAGTCAGCTCTCCTGCCTGGTGGGACTGGGGCATCACTGCCACTGCTCCTGCCACTTTCAGACCTGGCATTTCACAGCAGGTCAAACCAACTTCCAGGGCCAGCTTATGCCAGAAATTTGGCCCTTGGCCCTTCCCTGCATGGGCATTTGGCTGGCTGGCACTTTTCAGTTGGCTGACCCCTTGCCTTAATCGCTCCTATATTCCACGTCCATCTTCAGTTTTTATTGCCTCATGAGATGATGTTCAATTTCAGAATGATTTATTGCATTTTTTTATGCTGTATACTTGAATTTTTATTTATTTATTATTTTGACAAAGTAATAATAAAAAATAAATAAACCCCACCCCAAGACCACTCCATTGTAACTATCCAGCCTCCCATAATGTCAACACTTCTTGCGATGGTTTAACCCCTTGTGATGGTTTGTACTTTAACAGTACAAATTCTACAAATACCTTCCATATCTCCTCAAAATCATTTCTCCTTCATATTCCCTGCCTTACCTGCATGGCACGTTAATTTATCATTAATAGCTATATCCCATACCTCTTTATACCATTCTTCTATTTTATATTCTGCTTGCCCCTTCCACTTCCTAGCTATAATAAATCGTGTGGCTGTCAATCAATTTGTGAGCAAGTCCTTCACAGCCTGCGAACCTTCCACCCCATCATAAATTGATAATAATGCTACCTCTGGATTTTCAGTCAGCTTTAACCTAGAGATTTCTGTTATCTCCTTACACACCTTTTGCCCCCCCCCCAAGTTCATATTTACACCCCCACCACATGTGAGTATAAGTCCCAGTTTCCTGGCATCCCCTCCAACATAACACAGAATATCCCTTGTTTATTTGATTTAATCTTACTGGTGTTAAATATCATCTCCAAACTAATTTATAATAATTTTCTTTTATTCTTCTAGACAACATTTTCAAAGTGTGTTTCTCCCATATTACCCCCAGCTTAGACTATTTATCTGCCCTGCTGTCTCCTTTTCCCACACCTCTTTTAATTGCTGCTGTTGATCCTCCATTTTCTACTAATATTTTATAAATTTCACTGGTTTTTTTTGGCAATTCTAATTTTTTTTCTACAAAGCACCCTGGGCTTGGGTTTGACACTGGAAGGGCAAGGTGTAAGTGTTCTCAGTTAAATAAAATAAAACTAAGAAGAAGCCAACCCTCTCTCTGAACAGGAGCCACGTCTGCAGAATTGCCCTGTTATGAAAACATGGTGTGTCACTGTGGACTGGGGTGACATCAGCCTGCCATCGAGTTTCTCTGTTATGCTGACGGCACTCCAGGAGCTCAGCCTGCACCCTGTTGCCAGGCAATGGCCAAACAATGCCAGGCCCTTCTCCCAGAAGGGCATCTGCTGGAGGTGCCAGCCCCTGCCAGGCTGCACACGCTCCAAAGCACTAGCGCAAAGCAAGGCGCCATTCAATAATCTACTGGCTCCGCAGAGAGCAGGAGCCCACTCCGCTCTTTTGCTATTGGGCCCATTCAGAGGGGCTTTTGAAGATATGTGGCTGGATAGCTCAGTTAGTACAGTAAAGGTAAAGGGACCCCTGACCGTTAGGTCCAGTCGTGGCCGACTCTGGGGTTGCGGCGCTCATGTCGCTTTATTGGCCGAGGGAGCCGGCGTACAGCTTCTGGGTCATGTGGCCAGCAGGACTAAGCCGCTTCTGGCGAACCAGAGCAGCGCACGGAAACGCCGTTTACCTTCCCGCCGGAGTGGTACCTATTTATCTACTTGCACTTGACGTGCTTTTGAACTGCTAGGTTGGCAGGAGCAGGGACCGAGCAACGGGAGCTCACCCCATCGCGGGGATTTGAACCGCCGACCTTCTGATTGGCAAGTCCTAGGCTCTGTGGTTTAACCCACAGCACCACCCGTGTCCCTCAGTTAGTACAGTAGGAGACTCTTAATCTCAGGGTTGTGGGTTCGAACTCCACACTGGGCAAAAAGGTTTTTGCATTGCAGGGGGTTGGACCAGATGCCGACAAGTCTTTGGGCCCTTATAGGTGTGAGATTTTGCCACAGTGAGCTGGCTAATCCATCAAGTGCTTCAGGAAATGACAGCTGGAGTGCAATTCTTTTTATTTAGTCAAGTGCAAATGCTGCACAGTGTGTCACATTCAGCAGCAGACCACCCCAAACCCACCACTCACTGCATCTTCACCAGAGCAGCCTTTGGGTCCTTCCTGGGAGGAGGCCTTCTCACTAAGGCTGAGTTCGTTCTGGCCCTGGCAGGGCAAAGAAGGCTCTCTCCATCTCAGAGGGGTAGCAGGAATGGCCGCCCAGCCGGAGAGCAGCCGGCATGTGCAGAGGATGGGGCAGGCAGGATTCACAGGAGCCAAGAATCAGAAGCACCCAAAGAAGTGTTTACAGGGAACTGAGCAGGGAGGAAGCAGAAGGAGCCGATTTACTTGCAGCCTTGACGGACCACTTTATAACAAAAAGGCACCCGGGTTGCTTGCAACATAAACCTTTTGGGAGACTTTTAAAAACAACAGTAAAAAATACAACAGCCCCAAACCAATACCGTAAAGTAAACCGTAAGGCTAAAACAGAACTAGACACCATGAGATTGAAAAGGCTGAGAAAATTCCAGGAAGAGCCTTTGCTTGGCACCATGAGCTTCTCTGGGAAGGACCTTCCATAGCTAGGGGGCCACCACGGAGGAGACCTTTTCTCCTGTGGAAACACCTGCAGAAGGGCCTTTGGGGAGGGTCTCTAGGTCAGGGTAGGAAACCATGGGGAGGGGGGTATTCTTCAGGTGGCCTGACTCAAGCTGTGAAGGGCCTTCAAGGTCCAGGCCAGGACTTTGAATTGGGCCTGGAAAGGAGGAGGAGGAGCCGGTGAAGATAATGAACCCCTGTCTTGATGTCCTCACATTGTCCAGTCCCTGAACTCCCTATTCTGAACTCAGTTTCCAGGCCACTTTCCAAGGCAGCCCCCTCCCGCAAACACAAGGCAGGAACCCAAATCCCAAGTCGGCAGGGCTTGGAGGATAACCAAGGCAAGGCCACGTCCCAAGGAGCAGAGGGAAGATGTTGCCGAAGAGGTCGGGGGGGGGGTTGTCTCACTTTGCTTCTTCTGCCCATCTGGGAGGGTGGCTGCGAGGCAGAGCCAGCTGCGTGTGGCGTGTGGCATGGCAGCCGCCCTTGGCCGCCAGGTTCACACGCAGCGGCTGAAGGCTGAGTCATCTCTTCTGCGTCTGGTGTTGTTTAACTGGGCTGCCTCTTATTTGCCTTTCCAGGCACAGGCGGCGCAAAGCAAACGGCAGGGAAAGGGCAAACAGGAACAGGTGCGCAGCTCCCTCCTGCTCAAGCAAAGGCCATGCAGCAGCAGCAGCAGCAGCAGCGGCTCACCTGGAAGCGGGCGGAGACTGGTCAGGGGAAGAGGGAAGCCCAGGGCTGAATGTCCTGGCCCCGGCTGCTTCACTCCAAGGACGGCCACACATGAACTAAGAAGGCCATGGGTGATAATAATAATAATAATAATAATAATAATAATAATAATAATAATAATAATTTATTACTTATACCCTGCCCATCTGGCTGGGTTTCACCAGCCACTCTGGGCGGCTTCCAACAAGAGATTAAAAATACATTAAATTAGATGATGATGATAAACATAATGATTTTTTAAACCTTCTAGTTGCTTGTCACCCAAAAGTCTCCAAGCAACTTGTGTGTATATACAAACACACATAACACCGTAAGGGGAAAAGGGGTGATCATTACTATTGTCATATAATACCGAAAACTTAGGGAAACCCAAAGTCACAAACAACACACCCACCGTATGAATGATAGCGCATAACCTTAACTACGCTCAAATAATCAACAGAGACCCCTCCCACCCACTAATTAGCAGAGAAATAACTATTCCTTCTTCCCTGACCCGCCCCAAAGTCTGCTGTCCTGCCAGTGGGTGCAGATGGGGGGGTGACTCCCTCCTGCTCCCCCCCCCCAGGGAAGGCTGCATGATCTCCGCCTTCGGGGGGAGCAGCAACAAGGCGAATGGGGAAAGTAAAAAGAATTTACCTTCCTAGTTTACACATTCTTTCTGTTCCTTCTTTCCAGGAACTTATGGTTCGTAGTCCTGAAATGAGTTTGTGTATTGGAAAAATATTTGTGTTTTTGTGTTTTTTATTTTTCATCTTTTTTGCTGTGTCTTTAGTTATTTTTAAAATGAGGCTGCATTTTAAATTGTATTTTAGCCTGTATATTAAATTAGTGTTTTTCCCCCCATTATGCTTTTATCATAATTTTACGGGTGTTAGTGCCCTGAGCCTGCCTCTGGCTGGGGAGGGCAGGGTATAAATAAAATTTATTATTATTATTATTATTCCTTATTTTACCTGTTTCGATGATGGATTGTTGGTGTGGATTTTTTTTTGCTGGTAAATTAATAAAACATTTATAAAAAGAAAAGAAAAGAAAGTGGAGAGTGAAATTATTGTTAATGATAAAGCAACGCCGCCCACGCCGCCCGCGCCTCTTCTCCAGGGCATCTCTGAGCGCGTGCAGAGCGCCCTTCCTCCCTCCGGGCGGGGCAGGGGCGCCCAGGGGCGTGGCCTCGGCAGGTGCGGCGTCTGTCCGGCCTGGCCCCGCCCCCGGGCGCCGGCCTGGCGGGCGATTGGCTGCGTGGCGGCGTCGCCCTTCGCGACGGGGTCTCCGGCGCGCCTCCCGGTGGGCCGCCCTGAGGCGCCTGGCTCCTGGCCGCTCTCCGCCGCTCTCCCGCGCCGCGGGTTCGAGTCCCGGCCTCGGCCTGGCGGGTGGGGGGCATGAGGAGGACGAGAGGCCGGGCGCCGCGCGGCACCGCCCCCCCGCAGCAGAGGCCCCCGCGCCGCAGGAGGAGGCGGCGGCGCCCCGGAGGAGGAGGAGGAGGACGAGGCCCTGAGCCCGGCCCGCCCCAGCCATGTCCCTCCTCTGCGTCCGAGGTGAGTCGGGCCCGGGGGGGGGGGGGGAAGCGCCTCACGCGCCCCCGCCATCCTCGGGAAGAGCCAGGGATACTAGGAATAATCACGTGAAGGCTCCCGCCCGGAGCTGTCAACGTCCCCCCTTTTGAAAGGGAAATTCCCTTCTTCCGAATAGGATTCCTCGCAAGAAAAGGGAGAAGTTGGCAGCTGTGCTGACGCCCCCCCAGAAGAAGGCGCCCCCTTCCCTCCCTCTCTCCTGCAGGGCTCGGCAGCCAAAGGGTTAATGCGGGGGGGGGGGTTGTTGGATGTTGTTGTTTGTGGCGCTGCTTCGGCCTCTCTCTCACTCGCCCCCCCCCCCCCAGATGCTCTTCCCCGCCGCCTCCCGGACCCCCAGCGCCCCGGCCTCTCCTCCCCCCCCCCGGGTGGCCGGGGCTGCCTTCGGACCGAGGGGAGCTGTTGCTGGGGCAAAGAAGTGTGGCCATCCCGGGGGGGGCGTGTGGGGAGGAGGGAAACGGGGTCCGACCCGGGGGAGTTTTCTCCAGCTCGGCCTTCAAGCCATAGCTGTCAACTTGCCCCCCTTTTAAAGGAAAATTCCCTTATTCCGAATAGGATTCCTTGCAGGAAAAGGGAAAAGTTGACAGTTATGCTTAAAGCTGTGAGTCCAATAGACACATTGAGTCCACTTTCCTCGAGTGCCCGCGGTAATAAAGCCATGGGTTCGAAGAGCTCCCAAAAGTATTTAGATCAACTTTTAAGAAATGAACTTTTGGAAGCTGGCAGAGGGAGACTTGATGCAAGCCACCAAGGCGCTTGGTCCTGCGATGACCAAGGGGCTCTCTTGGGTCAGGTATGAGTTTCATTTTAGTGGTCAGTTATCTTATAGCAACACAAGGAAGTGAAATGAGGAGCTCCTTAATCTGGTGATGTCAGATGCTTACACACCAGGGCAGCAACACGGAAACAGCCCTCCTCTTACCTGTATTTTGGTAGCAAAGGGCAAGTCAGGTGCCTAACACAGCTCCCCCCTGTTGTTGTTTTTGGCCAGGAACTACAGCATGTGAGGCTGCTTCTGAGAAAGTCCATTCCGTTGCCAAAAAGCTATTAACTGCCAGAAAGTTATTCCCAATATTTAGTTGGAATCTCTTTTCTTGCAACTGGAATCCATTGACTTGGGTCCTACACTCCAGAGTAGCAGAAAACAAGCTTGCTCCAGCCTCCATGTGGCAGTTCTGTAGATATGTGGGTCTGTACAAATGTATGCGCATACCCACAACACACATCTGATGAATTGGACCTTAGTCGGAGAAAGGATGCTGGGCTGAACTTGTTAGTCTGTAAGGCAAGAAAGGGGGGAGGGCTTATTTTAGACTCCCACTCACATCAGACTCAGCCAGTGGGGCCAGTGATGATGGATGTTGTCAGCCCACTCCATCAAGAGGGCCACAGGCTCCTCATCCTTTAAGCACTTGGTTGCTGCAAAGTGGGAGTCGGTGGAGAAAAACCAAACACGTCACCCAAGAATACCAGTATCCTTAAAAGTCACAAATCCCATGTGAGTCTGCATGATTTTTGTGTGCCAGGGCTATATCATGCGCTTGCTGAAGCCTTATTGTCCCTCGATTGTCCAAATGATGCGCTGAAGTAGGGGAAGAGAACGTGCTGCCATTGTATTACCTTCTCCACTTTTATGTGGGGAGCTTCTGGAGATGGGTAAGACAGGTGTGTAGATGCTGGGCGTGACAGCCGTGTTGGTGAGCTGCTTTTAGGTCAGCTGTGGGTCTGGAAATTCTGCGTGTGAAGTGGCTGGCTAAATTGGGGGACCTTTCTTCACAGTGCGCTGCTGATTTCTTGTGGTTTTGTTACTTTGGAACATAGGGAGCTTCCTTATACAGTGTCAGACGAATACTCCACCTATCTCAGTGTATAATGAGCCTGTCTGTTGACAAAGCAGCGGATGGGCATATGTCGTGCTTATTCTGCACAGCTTGAACTTTTCGGCCACTGGAAAACCGCCAGTGAGCAGAGAAGCAAAATGCACATGGTTTCTTTTCACCTGCTTCCTTGTTTGAGCGTTCAATATTTTCATTGTTGCGCTTGCCAACTTGCATCTGCCGCCGTGAGAGAGAGAGAAGTCTACAGATTCCCTGTGCCACGGCAGTGCTGAGTGGAATAGGATTTGGCCAAAGCACTATAAAAATAAGCACTCTCGGCATCTATCTGCATATTTCTGAGCAGTGCTGTTTTAAGAGGAGCAGATGCTTTGCTGAAATCAGTGATTATCTAACTCTGAACTCAACTATAGCCATTCACATGTGGCTTGAGCTAGACAGCCCTCCTGCCTCCCCCATGCCTGAACCTCTGCTCTGTTAACCTGGGGGGCGGGCGGGGAGAAAGGTGCTTCCTTAACTGAAGAGGGCCTTCTTTGTTTTCAAGGTTATGACTTGTTGCTTTCTTATTTGCCTTGCACAGTCTCAGTGCGTGGAAACATCAAGGATATGTGAGGCCTTACCAGGGGTAGCTTGCTTTTGCGAGGGTGGGGTGGAGGGGGGCTGGATAGTGTCTACAGGAGCTCCTGAGCCTTGCTATGTTTCAGAGGTTAGGCAGAACCTTTTCTTCAAAATCTGCTGCTTAGCTTTCTAGGTTACAATACAGTGTTTTTTTGTGGACCACCTCCAGTCATTGAGCAGAATAAAAAATGCTGCATGCACAAAGTGATTTACAAAGGGTGGTAAACAAGAAGAAACCCCTCCAAAAGAATGGGAATAAAGGAACCTGATGCACAAGCTGTAGTTTTTACATTGCAAAGGCTTGGTTCCAGTTTTCGAAACTCAGGTGTATAAGCTAGGTGCCCAGAAAAAAAAACCCCAGGGACAGGTAGGTCTCCAACAGTGAAGGTGCCCAATGGACCTCGGGGGGAAGGAAACTGCACAACTTACGCCCACCCCCAAAATACTGCCTCCCAATCCAGGATTCCCAGGGCAGGGTGAACCTAACTCAGCCCAAATCCTTATAGCAAACACCAGAGGAATGATGTTTTTCTTTTAGCAAATAGTTAAATAAAATAAACAAATGGGAAATAACTATCAATCATAATAAGAAACCATAACTAATAAAACATCAGAACTACAGCTAAGAACATAAACTACAATAACATGTATTAATGGTGTCTTTTGTCATGTGGACTACAAACACAAGTGAAACTCCTTAAAAACAAACTCATGGGAACAACTATATAGCTACCGTAACTATATCTACATCTAAAAGATCAAGATGAAACTTAATCCAAACCATACATGAAAGACAGTGCCATATATAAACACCTCCACCAAGACAAATCGGGCACCTGTGATAGTCCCCCTCCCAACCAAATCCAGCCCAAACAGACCATTGGTCCCTCATTCCTCCAAGAGTTCCACAGCTTGAGCAACTCCTTCCACATTGGCTGCAAAGAGCAGTTCTAGGCTTCCCTGTGGGAGAATTCTACATGATTCCCAACCAAGTGTTCAGTGTCCTATTCGGTATCCAACTACACCATTCCCCCACCCCATTCCGGGGGTTTTTGGGACACCCAAACACCACATGTTTTCCCCTTAAATATTTTTTGTACAGTCGTACCTCATGTTACGTTTGCTTCAGGTTGCTCGTTTTCAGGTTGCGTCCCGCAGCGATTTGTAAGTACTGGAAAGGGTTACCTCTGGGTTTCGCCACATGTGCAGACGCACAAAATGATGTCACGCGCGTGCGCAGAAGTGGCAAATCGCGACCTGCGCGTGCACAGACGCGGGTTGCTTTTTTTCCAGGTTGTGAACGGGCCTCCGGAACGGATCCCGTTTGCAACCAGAGGTACCACTGTACTTGGGCCAACCCTGCGTGAGGTTTCCCTGCCACTGCCTCCTTCTCGTCTATTGATGGTGCTGTTTTGGCTGCATAAAATCCACCCCATGGAGAACAAGTTTGCTATTGGGATAAAAGTGATAATTGTCTTTCCACATCCTTCTCCTCTTGCCGTTTCTTCAAGAACAGGAGATTTAACTGTTTCTTTGTTTTGGCCCCGTTGCCACCATTAGAGGTTGGAGGGGGGCAGTGTTGGAGCTCGCCATGGGTGGACCATTCTGAAATAAACCCAAGGGAGAGAGAAGACGCGGCTGCAGGGTGTTGCTTTTGGAACTGGCCATCAATTTTGTTAGCGATAACTGGGTTTTGACGTAGATGCTCCTGAGCGTCATGCATATTTATGCGCTGCCAGTGCTTGGGGAGTTTTACCTTTAAAAAGAGAGTTCAGTTTTAAACTACAGGGTCTGTAGAATACTTTTAATATTGGAACAAGAGCGTATGCAAGGGAGTAATCAAAGAAGAGTGACATGACGGGGGGGGGGGGCAACATGTTTCGGTCACTGACATGGACCACCAGGCACCAACAGTCTTCCTGTTTTCACTCTGCAGAAACTCTGGCTATAACCCATGGCTGGAGGGTTGTGTTAGCTGTTTGTGATGAAAAGATATGCTTTACGCAAAGAGTTGCATGTGAATCTTCACTTGTCCGGCTGGCAGCATTTGAAGGGCAAGTGCCATTTAAAAACTCCTCCAGGCAGCGTCCGCATGGAGGCCACATAGCTCTTGTCACCCTCACAGTCAAGACAGAACCAGCTGAAGGACCAGCCAGTCCCAGCGGCCTCCTTCTCTCCCCAATACCATCTGCTCTTCGTGCAATACATTTCCTTAATTTTTTTAATTTTTTTTTTCATTTTACAGCAAATCAACAAAAGAAAAAAGATTTTTCACTACAAATTCCAGTATCTTATTTTGACCTCCTTCCCCCTCTTTCTGCTGTTTCTAATTTTGATACCATTTTTTCTGCATTTCCAAATTACCGCATTTCCCCTGTGTATAAGACGCCCCCTATTTGGGGGGACTCAAAATTGATAAAATGGGGGGAGATTGCACCCATGTATAAGACTATCCCCCCCTTTTAACATTATTTTTAGTAAAAAAAAACCTAGTGTTATACATGGAAGAGTACGGTAAACATAAAAGTACGGTAAACCCAGCCAGATGGGCGGGGGTACAAATAATAAATTATTATTATTATTATTCCATATATTCAATATTATTTCACTGCACATCTTTACATCAGTCCTGTGAATGATTTGATCTGTTTACAATTATTTTGTAAACATACAATAAATGATTGTTGCTCTATATTAAAACTCTATCGTCTTGGTTTCTTACTCTTCCAGTAAGTTTTGCCATGTCTGCGTATTCTAGTAGTTTTTGTTGCCATTCTTCTTTGGTCGGGACGTTGTCTTCTTTTCATCTTGGTGCTAACATCACACAGCCTGCTGTGGTTGCAGACAGAAATAAACTTTTATACTGTTTAGGCATCTCTAATCCCATTGTCCCCAAAAGAAAGGCCTCTGGTTTTTTAGAAAAATTAACCTTAAACATTTTTTTCAGCTCATAATATATAATTTCCCAGTAGACTTTTACCTTCTTACATGTCCGCCACATATGGAAAAAGGTACGGTACCTTCTTTCTCTTTATATTTCCAGCACATATTCGATTCAGATTTATACATTTTTGCTCATCTATTAGGTGTCAAATACCATCTATAAATCATGTTCAAATAATTTCCCTTTAACCCAAAACATGCTGTCAATTTCAAGTCTGCATTCCACAGTTGCTTCCGTGCTGACATTTCTATAATACGTCCTACATCTATTGCCCAAGGTATCCTAGAGGATTTTGCTTGTTCATCTTTTGTTTGCCATTCTGAGAGCATCTTGTGCATTTTTGACATCACTTTAAGAGTAGTGTCTGGCAGGTCTCTGTCTCGTTGAGATGTTTGACTCACAAAACCCATTTTAAAATCTGATTTAAACAGGTCGTTTAAATGGTGATACTGTAACCAAGCGTGCAATACATTTCCCATGAAATTTCATGACAGATAGGAACAGGTTGTGCTCACCTGGTGAGGGCCTAGTTCTTTGCGCCTGGGCTCAAGAGGAGCCTGACTAGGATTTCTGGGGGAATCGGGGCTGAAATGCTTCACTCCGTTTCTGTTACTTCACTTGCATTCCCTTACTTAGTTGCAACAGGTGTGGCAGTGAAATGCTTTTGACACAGCTTCATACAGTCATACCTCTTGTTACGTTTGGTTCAGGTTATGTCTTTTCAGGTTGCGTCCCGCGACGACCTGAAAGTAACAGAACGGGTTACTTCCGGGTTTCGCTGCTTGTGCAGGCGCAGACGCTCAGAATGACATCACGTGCATTTGCAGAAGCAGCGAATTGCGACCCACGCAGACGCGGGTTGCGTTCTACTCATGATGCAAACGGGGCTCCAGAACGGATCCCATTCGCAACCAGAGGTACCACTGTACTTGTCTTCCTAAGCGAGGGCCATTTGTCCTCAGTTCCCCACCCTCTTAGCAATGCCCCTCCCTGAGGTCTTCCCGTTACTCTAATGGACCCAGGGGGTCTTGGGAGTCTTCTCTTTCTGGAAGATCTCCCCTCCTGCCTGGAAGGAGACCCCGGTTTAGTCTGTCTTCCTGCAGCACCTGCCTCTCCTGGCTCAGACTCATCCCTCCATTTTGCTCCCAGACCCTCAACCCGCTCTTCCTATCTGAGCTGCGAGGCTCCTTCTTTTGGCTGTCGATGGCCTCCTCAGGGTGGATGTTCCACTCAACTCAGAAGCAGCTCTCCATCAGGCAAACCCTCACCTAAGGCCTCTCTCTCATCCAGTGTTAGAAACTCTGGTATACGGTCATACCTCATGTTATGTCCGCTTCATGTTACGTTCTTTCAGGATACTTCCCTCAGCAACCCAGAAGTACCAGAAAGGGTTACTTCCGGGTTTCGCCGCTCGCGCATGCGCAAAAGCGCAAAAATAACATCACACACATGCACAGAAGTGGGGAATCGCAACCCGCGCGTGTGCAGACGTGCTGCTGTGGGTTGCATTCTTTTCTCCTCCAGAACGGATCCCGTTCGCAACCAGAGGTACCACTGTATAAGCGAGGTGCCAAATGGCTCCTCAAACCAGGGTTACAGTCACCAAAACAGAATGGCTACTTGGCATTTGGGGGCCAGGCGGCTCTAAAATTGTCTTTTTTGACACCACTACAGTGGTACCTTGGGTTACAGACGCTTCAGGTTACATACGCTTTAGGTTACAGACTCCGCTAACCCAGAAATAGTACCTCGGGTTAAGAACTTTGCTTCAGGATGAGAACAGAAATCGTGCAGTGGCAGCGGCACAGCAGCAGCAGGAGGCCCCATTAGCTAAAGTGGTGCTTCAGGTTAAGAACAGTTTCAGGTTAAGAACGGACCTCCAGAGCAAATTAAGTTCTTAACCCAAGGTACCACTGTATCTGGTTCCTGAAATTCATTCTGATGGTGCAGCTAGAATATCGCGGATAGAATTCGACAGGATGTGTTGCTTGTGGGTGAGGTCGGTCCAGATCCAAGGACCCCCAGGGATGCGCCTCCAGATGGGACAGACGTTGGGCACCATCCTGGCACCCGGGCATTTTCCCTTGGTCGCAAGTGGTGCATGGGCAATTTCTGTAAGTGAAACGCCGGGGCCTTGTTTTTTTTAATACTATTTTTATTTATTTTTATGGTACAGAAGATAACTTTTGAGAAAACAATTGTTGCAACAGTAAACAACAGGTAAAGAATTTTATCATGCTGTGTGTTAAAGTATCATTTGATTGCTCTAAGAGATCATGCCACATTTTCCCATGAGTCCTGGGTGGAATCCTGCTAGTCTGAACAATTTATGTACATTACTCAATAAACATTTGACATGTGTTGTAAAAGGGATGTGGATTGTGTTTGCCCTTTGCGGCTCTCACCTGGCATGTTAGTTTCTCAGCCAATACTATTGACCGGACTCTGTTATACCAAGAATCAATGTTTGGCCCAACACTGGTTTTCCAACATCTGGCTATCTCCAGATGAGCAGCAGTCAGTAGAAAGGCTAAGGGTCATCTTTAGGACACTTCTGAGCAGACAGGATCCTAAGCCCAAGTAGTGCTAGTGCAGGGGACGTTTCCGTTGTTTTGTTGTGTATCAAGCTTATTTCTTAGAAGACAGCCTTCCAGAAGGCTTTGACAATGGCACTCCACCACCACATATGAAAATATATACCTTTGACTGCGCCTCCCCTTCGACAATTGGGATTGACTTCCTTACATTTTTGGGACAGCCTCACCTGTGTATAATGCAGAAGTTTTAATGAGGCTTCCTTTCTTTTTGCAGAAACCACAAAGCCACCCATTTTTTATTTGGCCGTTTTCTAGTGTTATTAGAGCTTTATACCTTGGGTCAGCTGGAGGTTTGGGGTCTGGTGGGCTTGTGGGCTCTGCTCCGGGATCAGACCCTCCCTTGAGGACCTGTTCCGTTAGGAGGGACCAGTAGTCTCTTCTTGCCTCAGACTCGCCTTACGCTGTTGTCTTGAGTTTCTCTCATCATGTTAGTTTGTGACTGTTTTTTCTTCTTAAAGCTGACCGTATTTTTTTCTCTATAAGACTCACTTTTTCCCTCCTAAAAAGTAAGGGGAAATGTGTGTGTGTCTTATGGAGCGAATGCAGGCTGCGCAGCTATTCCAGAAGTCAGAACAGCAAGAGGGATTGCTGCTTTCACTGCGCAGCGATCCCTCCTGCTGTTCTGGCTTCTGAGATTCAGAATATTTTTTTTCTTGTTTTCCTCCTCCAAAAACTAGGTGCGTCTTGTGGTCTGGTGCGTCTTATAGAGCGAAGAATACGGGAGTTTATGTTTCAGTGAGCCACTTATTTTTCTCAAAGGAGAATAAACTCTGCTGAGGAAAGGCGTAGAATGTCCTAAACTTGGGGGCATGACAGGATATTCCCCGTTTGCCCTTTGGATTGGTTTATTAATCATCCCCCACGTCCACAACCATTTCGGATGCAGCTCTCATCTCAAGCCCGGCTCTGTCTCTGTCCCTCTCCCACCCCAGCCCTTTCCCTATCTACGCCTCTCCCTCAGAACTGAATCCTTTTATTTTCCCTCCCTCTGGGTGGCTCTCTCTGTAGCCAGTCCTGAGATCCTTTATCCCCAGACTCTCCTTCCTTCCTCCCTCTGGAGATTTTGTAATCTTTCCTTGAGGTATCAGAGCGAACAGGGCTCAGTGCATCTCCACTGTGGTTTGCATTTGTCCCTTTGCGGGTGAAGTCCAAGTGTTGGGAGCTTGCAGCACCTGCCGTGGCTGCAGAGACCAAAGCGGGAGAGACATGTTTGTTGCAGCTGGGGCAGAGGAAGGTGCCCGGTTGTGTTACTGCAGATGCACCAGGGCGTTTCTTCTCTTTTTGCTCTTCACAGCGGTCATTCCTCCTCTGGTCACTGCTGTAGATACACAACCTTAGCTGGATAAGAGCCAGGCGCCTTGCTTATCCGCATGTATTTTCCATAACAAGCATAAGCTTCCCAATATCAGGGTACTTGTGTCCAGGGAGAGTGGGCTGCTCCGGTACGGTGCCTGTGTCAGTTCAGCTTCTGCCGGCATTCAGCTCCAGGTGCCAACACTTTACAGTTTTCCGTAGTCAAACATAATAAGAAGAGATGCAGAGGCAACTCTTCCCTGAAACCCTGCCGAGCCCCTGCCAGTCAGTGCAGGCTGCAAAGGCAGGAGGAGTGAGATGGGCGGACCAGGGGTCTCCCTCAGTGCAAGCAGCATTCGAAACTCCCATTGTTCTAGGCGCATTTTGCAACAGGGAATTTCTTTAGCGTGAGTAGTTCCTGAGCTCTGGGTGCAGTCCTGCGCCTAAGATTTCAGATTAAAACTTCAGAGTGGAAGGAGAGGGGGACCTTTTTCTGCCTCCCCACTGCCAGCTACTCTTCAAAGACTGGAGAAGAGACCTTCTTAAGAATATTAGGGGGGTGGGCAGGGGAAGGATTAGAGCATGTGAAAAAAGAACATAGTATTTTAGCTGCAGTTCATTCATTTTCTGTTTGTATTCTTGTTATTAAAAAAGCGCACCTAGACATTCCGCTGTTGCACCCATAACCTCAGTTTAAGGTGCCCTTTTGTGCCTAACTTTTCTATCTCAGTTTCTAACCCTGAGTACAAGGCCAGCCCCTTTGCTCCTATGCCTCCCCATCACTTCTTTGGCTGCTGCTTCTGCAGAATCCAAGCAGTGTGTCTCTCCCTCACTTCCTCCCCTTATCACTTCCTATTGTGCTGTCGTCAATGAAAAGGTGTTCTCCACTTCACGTTGTTTGCTGGCTCAATGAGCTCATCTGTTTGCTCCTCACCATTAAACTTTGTTCTGTGGCACCTTCATAAAGTTGGCCAAGCTTTTGCTCTGAAGAGGATTCCTCTTGAGAGTTTGATCTGAGAGTTCTGTGCAGTAATTAAAACGACAGTATCCGATTCAGTATTCGGGAAAATGAATATAATTTTGTCGACGGCAAGGCCAACCTGCGTCAGTGTTCAGCTTTAATTAAAACATTTCTAGTTAATTGAATCCTCCCTCCCTCCCTCCGTTTCTTCTCATTCTTCTCCTTTGGATTTTTTTTAATGGGGAAAAACATCACTGCAAAAAATGAGGAAGAGGAAACCAGTCCTTAAAGTGCACCTCCTCCTGTGGGAATAGAACTGGGGGCAATTAAGAGAGGCTGTTGGAAGGACAGTTAATCATCTTTTTATCGCTAATCCCCCCAGTTGCGCTCACCAGGAAGCAATAAAATGGACTGAACCCGAAGCAGGAAGTTTTTGCTTAAAGGCAAAGGAGCCCTTAAAAGCCTCTGCAGTGATGTGCCTGTCCCCATTATCACAGCCAGGGCTGCATTTGTACCTTTATTATCAAAGAATCACTACAAATGTCTCAAAAATGGGAGATGTCTGGGGCGCTTCATTGAGCCGAGAGTGAGGTCTGGATGATCTGTTGAAATTGGGTGGGAAAGCGTGGCAATGGGTGGCAATTGCAGAGGGCAGGCGTGGAAGCAGCCCTAGAGCGTGTGGCTGTTGCATACAGGCAGCGCAGGCACCTTGGGGGGCAAATAGCACCTGTGCCCCCCTCTGCCCCTCTTCTGGAAGAGCAAGGAGCCAAGTGGCCCATGGCCTCCTCTCAGTCCTGCTGAGCAAAAGCCCAAGCTAGTCCTTGCTCTCCTTTTCCAAATTTCTGCTTGCCCCACTTTTATACCTAGAAGAGGTATAGAAAAGGCAGTCTACTTAGGTGCAAATATTATTCCTCTTCTGTTGGTTATCAGCATGTCACTGGCTATGTCTGAATCAAAGGTTAGCTCTTCGTCTGCTGTGGGACTCTAGGATCCCTCCAGCCTGTTGCGTGTTTGTGGTTATTCTGCAATGTGTTCCTGACACAATAGTAGTGCACTGGTGGTGTTCTGCCACACTTTCTCAGTGCCACCACACAACTGCTTTCCGAAGGGGCTGCCGCACAACAAAAGCAGGAGTATAATAAACCTGAGCGTTTGTGGTGTAAAAGTTCAGCAGGAAGTTAGAGATTGGAAGTGAAGCCGTGTGAGGCTAGGTGGCTCAGTTGGTAGAGCATGAGCCTCTTAATCTCTGGGTTGTGAGTTTGAGTCCCACATGGGGCAAAAGATTCCTGCATTGCGGCGGGTTTGACTAGATGATGCTGGTGGCCCCTTCCAACATTACGGTTCTACGACTGCTGCAAAACATTTGCAGGTACGAATAATAATAATAATAATAATAATAATAATAATAATAATAATAAATTTTTATTTATATCCCGCCCTCCCCAGCCGAAGCCCGGCTCAGGGCGGCTAACAACAATAAAATAATACAGTGTTGAAAGTCCGATCCCACATGACCACCCTGATAGCATCATGAGCACAAACCATCGCGAATGTGCAAGGTTTGTGCTCCAACCGGTTGCATAAAGTCAGTGAAGTTTGGCAGAGAAGGCCATACATTTGCAGGACTGTCTTGTCAGAGAAGGCTTGCTTCTCATGAGCAAATAATTCTCCAATACAAAGGGATTTAACTTTAAACCAAATCTAATCAGAAACGTCTCCTTAGGGGAAGTTGCAAATTAAAATAGAATTCAATTTAGAATTTAACGTGCACATGCTTTGATGACAGGGAGGAGGATTGTATGGACTGTGGGGCAGTCATGGTTCTGGGCATGAAATTGACTTCCTAATTGCTTTTTGAAGAAATAACTGTATGTGCTTTTCAAAGCAGAATCTTCTTGGGATATTCCCATTCCTTAAAATGGCCTAAATTACAGTTTAAGTTCCCCTCCCCTCCACTTTTTTTTTTGTTTGGGGAAGCAGGTCACCTGAAAGAATGGCCTGTCTCTCTTGCCAGCGTCAGCAGGATTAACATCCCATAATCTCAGTGATTGAATTAGAGATTTCATTCCTGTCCTCAGTGCTCAGTTCAAACCAGCAGCTGGGCAGAAACTTAAGGATGATTCTTGAGGGGGAAACAGCAGGAATCAGCCGAACCCTCAAACCCTGCAGCTCATGCACAACAAAATTAAGAAAACAAACAAAAAATTCCAAGTCGGCTCCAGTCGTGGTAGGGAACACATTGAAGCGTCTAGAGTGCTTGTGACCTCATGAGATTACATGGGGACTTTATTTAGTAATAAGGAAGTGAGCTTTCTGTTTGCTGTGTGCATGCCAGTTGTGTATCTTGGCACAACTGACCAGTTGATGGAAGCGTGCTTATTAATTAATTAATTTTATATCCCTCCCTTTCTCCCAAAGGAGTCATGGGGGTGCTTGCCCAGGGGGTCCTGCAGTGGTAAGAACCAGTGTGCCAGGCAGCCTTAGTCAGGTTTCCAGTGATGCTTCCAAGGATGCCCAGCTTTTCCTAAATAGCCAACAGTTAATCACAGCTCACCAGTGATGGGCTTCATCCATTTCCCTCCCTGCCTCTGATTCTCAGTGCCAGCTCAGATGGACAAAAAGTCGGCCTATGGATGGCAAGGGACGGTTCTGGTCTAGCTGACTCCCGGGCAGTGGACAGAGATGAGGATCGCAGGAAGCTGCCACATAACTTGGCTGTTGTTCCACCTAGCTCAGCCATGTTCCCTTGGACTGGCAGGGCTCTGCCACATCGCAGGCAGAAAGGGCCTCCCCAGCTGCTACCTGGATCTTTTAAATAGGAATATTTACATAAATAAGGGAATCAATCAGGGATTGAACCATGGACAGTTTGTGCTCTTCCATTGAGCCATGATGCAGGTGTGGTCTGGGCCAGGCAGAGGGGGAAGGTTGAGCAAATTGGCAATGGGGTTGCCGTTTCACAACTGACCAAAAAACCCCCAGAAGGGAGTCTCATAGGGTCAGATGCTGAATCTGCCAGTGCTTGCAAGACCAGGTCCCAGTCGCTGGAAGAGCTGCATGTGGCTTGAAGCAAAGGTCTGATTGCACAGCTGGGGTCTGTAGCCTAGATGTGGAACCAAAGCCACAGCTCCTGCTGTTGGCAGCTACCTGCTCAGGGAAAGTTTACCGCTATCAGCTCATTGATGTTCTGAGGACTCTTCCAGCCTTGGTTACCTACTCTCAGCTTGATTCCATGGCTACAGGAAGGACAGGAACATAGTGTCATAGGAATTCTAAGGTTATATATATATATATATATATATATATATATATATATATAATAAATGTTCATAAATGTACAAGGCAAACACATACATAAGTATACAAACCACGTGTCTGAAATAGTAGAGGAGAACAAAAAACCCCCAGAAGCCATTTTGACTCTCCCAAATTGACCTCAAATATTTCTCTGCAAGGAGGAAGGAGCAGGGGAAAGCTTTCCAATGGTCTTTGGACTGTGGGGGCTGCTTACACCTCCCTGTAAATAAAGCCTGGCAAGTATCTGTTAAGCTGAGCACACTCTCAATATGTGGAAGAGATTCAGGAACTAAGGATCTACCATCTCCCAAGGAATGGCCAGGTTACCCAGAAAAGGCAACTGATAAGGCATGATCAGGTATCCTGGCAGACAGGAGAGAAGCAACACACTCAAATTTCTGCTGGGGACCAGGGGCGTAGGAAGGGGGGGTGAGCCGCCCCGGGTGCCATCATGGAGGGGGGCGACAAATTATCAAGGAACAATTACTGCCCTACGGCGTTTCCGTGCACTGCTCTGGTTCGCCAGAAGTAGCTTAATCATGCTGGCCACATGACCCGGAAAAACTGCCTACAAACACTGGCTCCCTTGGCCTGTAGAGCGAGATGAGTGCGCAACCCCAGAGTCGACTGGACCAAACGGTCAGGGGTACCTTTACCTTTTTAGGGCAGTTCATAAAAAAACTTTTTTTTTAAATCCCTGCTCCAAAGGTCTTATCTTACTACACTAAGGATTATATAGCTATATATGAAATTTCATGCATATCAGTTAATATATTGACCCTCCTCCACAAAAATAGCTGTTTACTTGGCCTTTTTCCTATGTCATGAAGGCTGAGATTTCAATTCAGTGGCGCACTTACTGTTCCCAACCCTAACCCTGCGGAAAGCCATCTAATTAGACTTTAATTTGATGTTGACATTTTTTAGGAGGTAATTTAATTATTATTTGATTTTATACCAATGTTATGTGTCTGATATTAGCCGCCCTGAGCCCGAGTTGATTATTATTATTACTCCTTTGTAAGAAAATATGGAATAATGTAAAACTATTTTTGCCGGCAAAAAATAAAAATAAAAAAATCAGTGGGGGGGGGGGGTTCAAGAAATTTTCTGCCCCGGGTACCACCTGACCTTCCTACGCCTCTGCTGGGGACCACCTCTTTCTGTGATGTATGTATGATGTTTTGGGGGGTGGTCTTGAGCTACAGGGTGGGCAATTTCAAAAGTCTATTTAAGGGCTTGCACACCAATGTTCTGGGTTCTCTCCTCCCTCCCTTCGTGGGGACCCTGTTGCAAGAGTTTAATAAAGATCAGGCTTACTAGCCGCTTTGCTTCTCAATATTCTCTGCTTGGCCTCTGTTATTTTCTCCTTCCGATAGCGAACCTATGTAAGGACTCTATACGGGCTCTTAGATACCCCATAAGGGAAAGGGAGCAGTTTTTTGTCTTACAACAGTAGGAAGTTGCCTTATACCAAGCCAGCCTATTTGCCCCTGTTGTCTTCTCATGCTGGGAGAAGCTATCAAGAGCCTCAAGCACAGGCTTTTCAAATTACTGGTCCTTTGAACTGGAGAGGCCAGGGATTGGAGCATCTGCTTCCTTTGCCATTGAGCTACTGTTCCTCCGGCCACGGCTGCCCACTCTCTTTCATTCCTGTGGGCAGGATCTTTCTCAAGGACCTCATTCCCTGTCTGGTGCTTCCACCTTGTCCCACTAGACTGAGAGCCACTTGTGGCTGCATCTCCAGCAGCCCTTCCTCTTTTGGAGCACGGCCTCTGGCACAGAGCTGAAAAAGAGAATGTCTTTAGAGGATTCTGTGATTTATTTCTGTTTGTGAGGTTGAACCGGAAAAGGTCAGTTGCCCGCAAAAGCCTCTAGCTGTGGCCCTTGATTTCAGGCTCACTGAACTGCCGAGCCTCTCAGCCTTCTGCAAGGATTCATCACGGACATCACACTTTCTTCAGTAACAGCCACATTCTCATTTATGCCATAATATCCGATTTGTCACGCTCGTTCACGGCCAGCTGCCGAAGGCCTCCTACATGATGTGAACCAAATCAGTTTCCCATATTAAAGCAAAAACATTTCTGCCGGAGGAAGTACTGAATGAAAAAATCCAGAAATTTGATGAGTGTATTATCTAGAAAGGATATTTTTAGTGTTTGGGCAAAATAAGATACTGGGAAAGGTAGATTCCCCAAAGTTATCGATTTTCTTTTGCACCTGGCTATTTTTAATTTTGAAATGGAAATTAGGGGGAGGAGGAAACAGAGAATTTTCAGAGTATGGTTTGTTCGTACAACATTTTTAGGCCTGGCCAATGCAGCCCAGCACAAGGCAAGAGAGAGGAAGTTCTGCTAGGAGTAGAAGTTAGATCACATCAAGCTAAGTATCGGTGGCTGGTCTGTAGCTGCCTTCGAGTAGCCGGGGAGCTGAACCCTTTCTAGAATGGCTCTGACTGAGGCCTGGCTTTATTTTAAATATTATTCATTATTAGATTTATATACAGTGCGGTTTCTTTGTTAAATGAACTTGACATATCTTCTTCTGATCCTCTAAATAACCTTTAAATACCCAGAATGCTACTGTTATGAACGGGATCCATTCCGGAGGCCCGTTCGCAACATGAAAAGAGTGCAACCTGCAGCGGCACATCTGCGCACGCGTAGGTTGCGATTTGGCGCTTCTGCGCATGCATGTGACGTCATTTTGCACGTCTGCGCATGGGCAAGTGGCGAAACCCAGAAGTAACACTTTCCAGTACTTCCTGGTCACCACGCGACGTAACCTGAAAGAACATAACATGAAGCAAATGTAACATGAGGTATGACTGTATTGGAGAGGTCTCTCTTCAGCTATCATGTAGCAATGTGTTTTGGAAAATGAGTTTGTGGGAAGCTGGGTTCCACAGTACAGTGGTACCTCGCAAGATGAAATTAATTTGTTCTGCGAGTTTTTTCGTCTTGCGAATTTTTCATCTTGTGAAGCACGGATTCCCTGGGTATTAACGGTTTTAAGAAAAAGGAAACAAACTTGCAAGACGTTTTCGTCTTGCGAAGCAAGCCCATAGGGAAATTCGTCTTGCGAAGCAACTCAAAAAACGAAAAACTCTTTCGTCTTGCGCGTTTTTCGTCTTACGAGGCATTCGTCTTGCGGGGCACCACTGTAGTTGAGCTGTGATTCCTTATGGAAGTGCAGAATGCCGTCCTGAACCTATGCTCTAACTGTCATTTTGACTCTGTGTCCAAATGAGAGGTAACTGGTGTTCAAGGATTTGTCACCCCAAGGCATGATGGCATAAATGGAAGGAGCGACTGTCCTGGCGCAACCCCAGGCTCAGCAGCCTTGCAGGTGGCGTTGGCATGCTCTTCTCCTCTTCCTTGAGGTTCCTTTCTAATGAAAGGAAACTGCCGCTTTTTTTGGAAATCTGTTTGCTCATGTTTCCTGTTCTTCTGGTGCACTTGTGCTTTAAGAAAGTTCATTTGAAACTTCAGCCTAAGTGGATGGCAGGAAAGCAAAATCTCTGCCAACAGAGCAGGAGAACGCAAGGGTTTTTGGATGGATTCTGTGGCACTTCCTTCCTTCCCAGTCAAGGAATTTCACACTGCAGGCTTGAGAAGAGAGCAAGAACGTATAGGAAATGCACAGGAATGCTTTCCGGAATTACCAGGGACAGGACTTCCCTGTGGGCAGAAGAGTGGGCCTGCTCTGGACGTGGCTGGAAAAATGATTCAGATGATGGCTTTTGTGAGAAGAGTGCAGGAGAACAGCTTGTTCAAGGATGGCATGTCGCTGACTTCTCCCTGCTTTAGGTCTTGTTTTCTCTTCTGCAGACACACAGTACTTAAATGCAGCTGAAGTAGAATTCATTTTGCATTATGGTGAATGAATAGCAAATCATGCCCTGGATTTATATAATCTTTTTGCCATCTGGCCATTCTTTCTCTCTTGCTACGCTGACTGTTCCATCTCCGCCACCCCCCCCCCCAAATATCCAGTTCTAAAGTTGAGCTTTTTGCCCCAATATCTCCAGCTGACTTTGCTTCGTGCTGTTAGGAATCACCCTTGCGCTGAGGGATTGCTTTATTCTGAAGCCTTTGGAGATTAACAAGAATATACAAAAAAGAGGGAGTGGAGCTAATTGTGTCTTCTGAACAGGCGTTTGGGCTTTGTGGCTGAGAGATCACAGAGCCAAGTAATCCCTCTGCCACTCTGCCTTATTTATCCAAAGAGTAGGGACCTGCTGCTTTAGCGTATTTTGTGTTTTTAAATTGGTTGTTTCTTGCTTTTTAGAACTTGAGTTTCTCTTTGAAATAGAAAGGTGGGATAGAAATCCTTTATGGCTGAATTAAATCATGGCCAAGTCACTTGCAGTAGCAAGCATCTGTTATCTGTAGAAATTACCAACCGGTACAAATGTTTGCTACTATACCTGCCTGCACACACAGACAGACAGACTTAATTATATCACCGGTATCTATCAAAATTTTTTTTTCCTTCCAGTAGCACCTTAAAGACCAACTAAGTTAGTTCTTGGTATGAGCTTTCGTGTGCATGCACACTTCTTCAGATACACTGAAACAGAAGTTGCCAGATCCTTCTATATAGTGAGAAGGTGGGGAGGGGTATTACTCAGAAGGGTGGTGGGAATCGGGGATTGGCTGATAGGTGTGGTAAACCCATTCCCACCACCCTTCTGAGTAATACCCCTCCCCACCTTCTCACTATATAGAAGGATCTGGCAACTTCTGTTTCAGTGTATCTGAAGAAGTGTGCATGCACACGAAAGCTCATACCAAGAACTAACTTAGTTGGTCTTTAAGGTGCTACTGGAAGGAAAAAAAATTTTTTGTTTTGACTATGGCAGACCAACACGGCTACCTATCTGTAACCGGTATCTATGTTATTTTACCCAGTCAATTACATTTACAACCCCCCTTTCTTCCAAGGAGCTCAAGGTTCCCCCTCTCCCATTTTGACCTCATAACCCTGTAAGGTCTGGAGTGAGTGGCTCAAGGTGGGATAGACTTGATTTAGAGTTATATTTATTGTTGTCATTGTTATTCATCGTTTATATCCTGCCTTTCTGCAATGCAAGTATATGCAAGGCACAAAAATGCAGATAAAATATTAATAATCTGAAATGATAATTGAAAGCTGTATTTGGACCACATTTTTAAAGAGGACTATCTTTAAAAAAGTCCACTGAAACAAAACTGTTTTCAGAGCCTGCGTAAAAGCGAGCAATGAAGGGGCCAGAAGTACCTCTTGGGATGGTTGCTCCGTATTCTGGGTGCCACAACCCACAAGGCTCTGCTGCCTGCTTATAGTTGGCCTCTGCTACACCTCTTCCACTGGCAGGGAGATGGAGAGTCCTTGGGCAGGTGCATTATGGGAGAAGGCCACCCCCAAAGAGGGCGCATTGGTTGTCTGGTTGGGGTGTTTGCCTTCCCTGCTTTCCTAAAGACTTCCCCATCTAATCACCCGAAGGCCTTTTGCTCACCACTGGCGGCCAGGCAGGTGACTCCTTGACACTTGTCTGAGGCAAGTGTGCTAACTTCCTGGAAGAGGTCCTGATCTTTTCTCTTTCCTGGTCCTCTTACTCACCTGCCGCTGTCTCTGCTGGATTCCTGATCCTTTTTCTTCAAGGAGGAAGACGTGTGGGCTGATTTCAGGCATGCACACACACACAATCTTAATTCAGCATTTGGGATAAATATTTACTTGTTTGAAAACTGAGCCATAGTGTTGGGTCAGGAAAGAGGACGGGCGAGGGAAGGCCATAGCTTAGGGATGCCTCGCAGGACCCTGCTTTGGTCCAATGGGAGAATCTCTTCGGATTTCTCCCCAGGCTTGCTTTTGCCATCCTCGGATGTGCAGTTCCAGACCTTCCTTTCCTGACAGATAAGAGCTACTAAAAAAGTAAAGCAGTTCCTTGCCAATTTGCAAGAGCTGTGCTCTTTCTTGTTTCTTTTGCTTCTTCATTCCTATGTCCTCTTCTGGAACTCTGTGTGTGATGCTGCTGCTTCAGGATCAGCAGCAGCAGCACATCTGTATCAGGAGCCTATCCAGATGTTCCTCGTGGCTCTGCAGAGCTCAGTATCTAGGCCACAGCTTGTGTTCTCTCTTTCCATCTTTTCTGCACCACCCCCCCAGCTGACCTGAGCATCCGCAGCAACATGGGAGATTATCATCCGGTGCAGTTCTCTCCTATCAGAGGGCTCTGCTGCTTTCTGTGGGCTGCCAGGTTTGCTGACAGCGTGTTCCTCTGTCTGAAACGAGATCAGATGTGGCAGAGCTAATTGTCTCCAGTCTGCTGAGTTTTGAAAGCACAGGAGTTGTGGGGGGACAGTTTTTGTGTGTCAGGCAGGACAGTTAAGGGTGGCTGTTAGTTTCCTCCCCACTCCCAGGGGTTTGCTCTTAATTGGACAGTATGGTACCTGCTCATAGTTTCGGCAGAGAGAAACCAAAGGCTGGATAGTTGCTCTGTGGTTTCAAAGAAAGAGTGTGTTTAATGGAAGAGCTTTAGCGTAAAAGCGTGCTGGAAGTTGCAGTTGGAGCCGTCATGAATCACATACAAACACACACACACACACACACACACACACGGGTTGTCTCGATGCCTCTATACTGTGAGAGGGGATAGTTCATGCAGCGAGCAAGCTGTCACTTTCTGGTAATTGGGCAACTGGTGGCTTAATTGAAGACAGACAGAGCTCCTTACTCAGGCAGGCAAAAGGGGGAGAAGCAAGAAGAGAGGAAAGTGAATTGGGCTTACAGGCTCCTTTCTTCCCTTCAGGGCTCCCTTACCTGCTATGCCAGCGCTAAGCACAGCGAGGGCGATTCTGGAGAGATCAGGGCTTTCTGCTACTTGCGCTGACTGGGCCTTGACTGGAAAGGGCTGGGGTCACCCAGAGTTGGCTCAGTGGGGCAAATGTCAGCCCCCAGATGCCTATGAGGGCTCAAGGGACCCATATTTTGGCTTTGTGCTGGGCTTCCTGGAAGGGCAGGGCCAGAACTGAGCAAGCAAGCCACAGCTCTTCTTGCTGTCTCCTTTAACGTGGAGGGGGGCAGCCTGCATAAACCTGCCCATACAAGTCGTAACCAGGGTGGGATGGGGAATCATAGAGTTGGAAGGGTCCCAAAGGGTCATCCAGTCCAACCCCCTGCAATGCAGGAATCCCAGCTGAAAGGCCATAGCTCTTTGCTAGAGCCTGGCCTGCAGAAAGGCCCCACATTCAATCCCTAGCACCTCCAGGCAGGGTGGGGAAAATGCCTGTCTGAAAGTGAGGAGAACCTTTGCCAACTCGGGCCCTTCCAGATGTTTAGGACTGTGACTCTCCTCAGCCCCTGCCAGCATATCCTCTTGGAGTCCAGAACATCTGGAGGGCAGCCCGTTGGGGAAGGCTAGCGTAGGGCAACTTCCTGTGTTGCTAACCAGCCAGGTGGGGCTGCCTATTGGCTGCGTGCTTGTTCTTCTTCCTTGTAAAGGGTGAACTAGGGGAGACACACACACACACACACACACACACACACAGAGTTTGTACCCAGAGCCCTCCAGGCACTGCTGTTCCAAGTCTGCAGTGGTTCCTGCAGGCTCAGCTGCAGGTGGAACTTGGCCTGTCCAGCCGTGCTCAGTTGTCTTGGACCCGGATAAGTGGTTTCCTGTTCCCTGTGATACCGCAGTTCCAAGCTCCTCATGAGCACAGCCATCATCCAGAACTCCTGGCTTTGGGGGACAAGAGCCAATTCGTGCTGGCTGTGCAATATTCCTTGGACAACAACATGCTTTGTTCTCCATTTCAGCATTTCTAAAATGTTCCCCCGTTTTTCTGAAGGAAAGTGGGGCAAAGCATTGGAGTGGCCTCTTATGCAGGTTCCTTTGTTGTGAAAAATGAAAGTAGCTTGAAGGCTTCTTTCTCCCTTATCTGCAGCCGAAATATTTAACAACCTGAGAGTTAAAATGCTTGAGGTTGGAATAATCAACTGACATCCTCTTTTTTCTTTTACAGTAAAGAAAGCGAAGCTCCAGGGGCCACCAGGTGAGCGCAGATTTTCTTCTGCCCAACAAGTCTGCCTGCTGACATCCGTGTTCTTGCAATTGCCTCTTGGCTGGCTCTCTGCTGTGGTGCATGGCAGGAATTTTCTAGCTTCCGAGTGTCTGGCCTGCTTCTTCCCTGTTGCTAGAGAGGGTTGAATTATGCAGTTCCTTCTAAAATCCAAAATGGTTGGACAAAATAACAACAATAAATTTATTAGATTTATATATCACCCTTCATCCAAAGAGCTCAGGGCAGTTCACAAGATAAAATAAAACCATGCCCAGTTATAGGTCTGACTTTGGCCACTGAAAAGTCTCAAGAGCTTCTGAAGCAGCTTCACCAAAGCATCAAGATACAGTGGTACCTCGGTTTCCGAACACCGAAAACTCGGAAGTAAATGCTTCCGTTTTCAAACGCACTTTGGAAGTTGAACGGCTTCTGCTGAGTTTCCCCCCTAATTTCTCTATTGAATTTGCAGACCACCCTTTGCACATTGGTTTTCAAATGTTTTGGAACTCGAACAGTCTTCCGGAACAGATTACGTTCAAAAACCAAGGTACCTCTGTATAAGGAAGTTCCAGGAGTGTAAGGCAACCACACTTGGGAGCCTTGGAGTATTAAACTGAAGCAGCTTCACTTTGCTATCAGCAACGAAAGCAACTTGATTTCTTACATTTCAATGGAAACTGAGCTTCATTGTTGTTCCAGGCAATGAGCAGATTCCACCCACCACCCTGGACTCCTCGCAGTTCTTAACTCATAGCTAGTGTTTCTTATTGTGTGAAGCCTTTTTCAGTCATTGGGGCCAGATCACGAAGACTAAGGAGGTAGCAGTGGAAATTTCTCTTCTGCCCCTGCTCTCCTGTCATCTCCTTCCTCTGCTGAAGTGCAGCTGGTGGGAGTTGTTTTCTTTCCACCAAATACCATGTGCTGGCAAGGAGGAGTTTGAGATATTTACCCTCAGGTGAAACAACTCTGCTTTCTCTCTAGATAAATTCAATACGTATGTGACCCTGAAGGTGCAAAATGTGAAGAGCACCACTGTTGCCGTTAGAGGGGACCAGCCATGCTGGGAACAAGACTTCCTCTTGTAAGTGAACGCTGTGGGTCGAGATCACACCTGAAATGGGAGTGCCGTGTTGCCAAGTTTTGTCCCTCAGCTATCTGGGGGCAATGAAGTTCCACCAATTGAGTTACGGGAAAGCGAGTATTTATGTTAAATTCCATACAGGGAGGATAAGATGGGAGAAATTGGGAAATTAGGAACTTTAAACATGTTTTTTATCTTGGGAAAGAGACAAGAGAGGAAACACCATATTGATAAGTTAAATTGAATGATCACTGTATTAAAAAAGTAATGCTGGGGGGGTTTCAAAGATTGGATATGATTGTATTTATGGTATATGGTGTCCCTTTCCTTTCAAGAGCATTGTAAGTATTGTATTTCTTTTGAATGTTAATATTGTTGGTACTCTGAAGACTTTTCCTTTCCTTTGAGGTTTAAATACGTATTAAACTGTTGATATTGTTAATTTATAATTAAAACAAAAACACTGAAAGGAGAAGCATTTGCCCTTCTCTGCCTGTTTGCTGGGAAGTTGCAAAGGCGTTGCTTGAAAACACATGTTGCTTTTTGTAATACCTTGCCTGGGACTCTCCAGACGGACATCATCCCCTTCCCAACAGCACACGCTCTTAGGGAGGTATCCAGTGGAACAGATCTGCTAGTGTAGGATATTTGGGCTGTGCAACAAAACTGCCCCTCCCTCCCTCCCTCCCTCGCCTCCCTCGCCCCACCCCGTAAATCTATTCTGGAGCAGATTGGGTGTGTGGGGAGTGTAGAGCAATGAGAGGTGGTAGAAGCTGCATTGAACAAGCAGAAATTCTTGCACTAGCACATCTGCTTCTTTGGATCCTGCCCTTGGTCTACTTAAAGGGGTGGTGATTCCTTGCAAATGTGCAAGCTTAGGTACAAAATAAGGGGCAGGGATGATCACAGGGGGAGAAAGGGATCTGTCCGGACTGTGAACTTGGGTTTTAAAAGAAGTGGAGCAATCTACTGTGGCTCAGGCTACCATGTCGTAGAGTCCTTTGTCAGAGGTAACTTCAAATTGTGCATTGAGATTTGGCTAGAGGAGCATCTTGCAGTCAAGCCCAGCAGGCTTTGACTTGTGGTCCTGAATAGACCTCTAGTGGCCGAAATGCATCTCTGCAGTTGTCTGTGCTAAGGCTGGCAGCCAGAGAGAGGCTGGTCATCCTCCTCCTGTCTGGGGGATCCCAGGAGATCCTCCTCTTGGTCTGGCTTGACCTGCAGCTGAAAGACGGTTGCTATTTAGATTAAAACAGGGACAAGGCAGTCAGTTGGGAAGCAATCAGAATGCACATTAAAAAAAAGGCGAAAGTGTGGGTCCAGTTTTCCCCCAGCTGCTTATGTGTTGTGTCTCTTTTCCTCCTTTGCAGCGAGATCAGCCGCCTGGACCTGGGCTTGATTGTGGAAGTATGGAACAAAGGGCTGATCTGGGACACAATGGTTGGGACAGCGTGGATTGAGCTGAAGGCCATCCGGCAGTCGGATGAGGTCAGTAGACCTTCAGAGCCGAGAGAGCTGCTCTTTAGCCCCCTGGGATTTCTGGGGTGTTTGGGGTGGCAGTGAAGAAATGGCGAAGAGCTTTCCTTGCGCCGTTTGGCTGCATCTGTCTAGTATCCAGCATGGTGTTGGATCACAGTGTCAGGCCTGGTCGTTGTCCTCTTCAGATTACCACACGGACGCTTCTTGTTCTTCTATAACTTTTTATTGATTATTAACAAAACAATCTTATAAACGGTTCTTAAATATTATTCCTCAGAGTCACTTCTTTCAGATACCTTCTGAGCTCTGCTTCTCCATGACCAGCCACCCTCAAAATGTCGAAGGCACCCTTCCCTTCGCTTTCCTGCTCTTTTTCCTACCCTCCTGGCTAGAGCTGGCCTGTATCTCCCCTCCTCCCAATCTGAGCTAGAACTTAACCCTTGCCTTTCCTGTGAACAGCCGGTCCCTCCCTGTTGTTCCTCTTGCTCTCTTCTATTAGATTCACTGCTCTCCTTCCCGCCTTGGGGAATGCTTTCTGCCTCTGATAAACTGGAAACTTCTAACTCTTCCTGACACACAGTTGCCATCATCCCTGAGTGGCTGGGCTGATGGGAGTTGGAGTCCGACAACATGTGGAGTCTTTCTGGCCTCTCTCTCCTTCCTCATCTGTACTGAAGCAAAGGCTAGCATGGACTTCTCATGCGACCCAGCCAGGAGATGGAGATGTTGCATACTTCTTCCACACAGCATTGTTGCCAGACCCAGAAATTATGGAATCCTTTTCTAAAGCTCCCCTCACCCCTTGACTTCAGTCACAACTGATCGAGGCAGAATGACCGCTTAAGGCATGCAAGGAAAAGTAATCTTGCACCACACTCTGAACTATCTTCTAAGGCTATAAGTGGAAACGCTGCTGTTCATTTTTTTTTAAAAAAGAAAGGCCCGTGAATTAAAGCAGACCTCTTGGTTCTTCTTCTCAGAGCCCATTTAGGCCAAGAGGGTTTCTGTTGACTGCAGAGGATGGTTTGTCCCAAGCTCTGAGTCCGCAGGTGAAAGCCGTTCTGTAATTCTGCCACAGCAAATGAGCAGGATTTTGTTCAGCGGCACACGGCTTGTTCTCTACCGTATACATATTTTGTTTTTAATAGATGATTTACTGCTTTGGGGGCATTTGGACTTCCAAAAAGCCTTTTTAAAGTTTTTTAGCTTTTAATTTTACATTTAAAATTTTACAGTTTTTTGCGATGTGTGTTTTATAAATGATCTAAATGCATGTTCTTGTGCCTTTCAGCACTTTGGGGGCTGCTGCATATGGGGTGGTAAAATAACAGACGTGAGAAAAGTGGGAAGAAGGATGGGGAGATCCTTCTGGTCAAGTTGCTGATGCCCTTTCTCTTTCCAGGAGGGCCCTGGGGAATGGTCTACCCTGGAAGCTGAGGTCTTGATGAAGGGCCACGAGGTCTGTGGCACCAAAAACCCAACACCTCACCAGATCTTGTTGGATACAAGATTTGAGTTGCCTTTCGGTGAGTGCAGATGACGTTCTTCCATCCCCCACCATCCTCTGTGGAACTCAAAGACTCCTCTTCCCTCTCGCTGCCCTGATGTGGGTCCACCGTGAGGGTCTTTCCTTAGTGGTGGTTTCCTTCCAGGAGTTCGCTCCAGTTAAATCAGGCTTACGGTGCTGTATATGGGAGGACAATTTTGAAGCCCTGAGGTGTTCTTGCAACACAGCATTTTCCATAAGTGGCAGGGGGGGGAGTGTTTATTTCACATTGCCTAGCAACCAGTAATCTTTATTCAAAGTCATCAGACTGCTGAATGCAACTAATAGAAGGAAACTTGAAGGTCCTTTAGTCCAGCCCCTATTATACAGTTTCTGAATTTGTTTGTAAAGCATGATTGGTAATTCTGAACGGAGAATTTTGCAAATAATGCAAGTAACAGTAGTATCCTTTTTGAGGAGGGCCAATCCACTCTCTTCCTATTTGGGGGGGTGTCTGTGTCCGTGGAGGGGGGATGGGGCCTTTCAGGCAAACTTTGAGAGGGAGAGAGGGCACAAATTTGGCTTGTGTTGCTTCTGGGGAGGAGTCCTCTCTGCGGCCATTGTAATCCCCCCCCCAAAACCCACTTCAGGGCCCAAACTGCAGGCCAAGAAATGCACCCTCCAAAGCAGCCTCACTGAGGCTGCCACCTTGGATGCCCATTTTACTGGACTATTTCTTTGTACAGTGTAACGGCTGTTGCCACACAGGCTTTAGCTGGCATAGTTTGGCTCAAAAATGATTCCTTTAGTGGGACATTCCTCGCCCTCTTAGCTGTTCAGAACGGTGCACAAGTTGTAAATGGTCTGAATTGTGTGCCTCCCCCTCCAGGAAAGGTTTCTGCTGTTGCAGGGGAGCCGTATCTTCCAAGAACGTGCAATGATGCTTTTCAGATGCTATTATAATTTCATGCTTAAAGAAATACGAGAAGGCTACTTCTGCTTAAGGAGTTTGAGAACCAGTGAATGCCGTGATGGGCTCTCCGGGACAAAAAGTAGGACCCTTTCCAGCCTCAGCATCCCAGGGCCATGTGTTTTCCATGGTTCATTGCAGGTGCAGGAATGATGTGCTCTCAGGATAAAGATTGCATCAATGTTGAAGGAGCTTTAGCGTTGTGGATCCCACCTTGGTCACTGTCCGTCCTTTTAACTTTGAGTATGAGATCACTTCTCTCTCTACAGCAATATGCCACCATTCCCCCCCCCCCCCGGGAGGGGGAGATATATTTAGAAATCTTGTGTTTCATTTCCCAGGTGAAAGAGCTCCTCTCCTATGTGATAAAATGGACTTGGAAGAAGCGGTATACCTGTGTGTTTGGTTCAGCATGCTTATATTCATGGAGCGAGCTTTGGGTTCAGATGGCTTAAAAAGCTCTCCCACAAGCCATTTCCAAAGTTGCTCAAGGCTTTCTTTGATGACAGAGAGAATATAATGATCTGGTGTGGAGCTGTTGCATGTTTGTGGTGGTGTTTGCGAAACGAATCGTCTTATCTCGGATAAGATGCCCAGAAGCATGCTATGGGAACGGCTCCCTGAAGCCAGGATGTGACAGGCCCTTGGCAGTCCCCTGCCGCTCTGCCTGGGCAGTGCAAGACAGGGACACGTCTGAGGACGAGGTTTCCATCCCTTTTTGGAAGCAGAGTTCTTGACTGTGTCGTTGGGCATGTCAGTAGTTAGCTCTGTTCTGGTTGCGGCTGGTGGGAGTTGTAGTCCGACAGATCTGGAGGCCTCCATCTTGGGGACGACTGAGTTAGAGGCGCCTTGGTTAATGGGGACGGGGTGACGTTTTGGAGCTCTGTGCAGTCCCAAACCTCCTTCTGGTACCTGCAGAGTGCAAGAGGTCTCTCCTGGCCCAGCACTCTGCTTCCAACTTAACCTGCCAGAGTTTTCTGGGAGATTTTCCAGGCACGCATGGTTCCATCACCTGCTTGAGGCACAGGCATGCTTCCCTTTGGGCCATGGATTTTGTGTTCTCCTCTTTTCATCTCCAGCCTCCCTGCCTTTCCTTTCCCCCCTTAATCAGAGTTCCAAACATTCTGGAATTGAAAAAGCCAGCAAGAGACTTAACTTTTATGTTGCTGGATTTGTGATGTTTCCATTCAAGGAGACCTCTGAGCCACAGCTGTTTTTCTGCCTTGCCTCTGCAGTCGGTTGTGTTTTGCCGCCTCCTGTTTCTTGGTCTGATCTGAAAAGTGGGGAAAGTATGAAACATTAATTGAACCTAATTTGCGCTTGTTGACACCGTGCCTGCTGTTGCTGCCGCCCTCATTGTTCTGACCCCTGGCCCTCCTCTGCCTCCACCCTTGGCCAGGAAGTCGTGCTCCTCCTTCCCCTTGGCTCTTGGCAGTGTGCACCTCCCTCACCTGCTGACACAGTTCCGTTTCTGTAATCTGACTGTGCAGCTCGCAAGGGTCTGTCCACCATTCCTTCTGTTCTCAACGAGCCCAAGAAAGCCTTGCCGTTTTTACAGCTGAGGTTTATGTGTGTGGTTTTTGTTTCTATTCTGAATTGAACCAGCATCCCTGGTCATGTGCTGTTCTGCGTAAGCATGCTCTGCTTTTAAAAGTACATGCCTGGCCGTATGGATGTTCTGGGACGCCCGATGCTGTGGCATTGTTGAGGCTGGGCAGCCGTGGAATTGGGTGGGAAGATTCTGGGGCCCCCATGTCAGAGCAGAATATGCATATAATATTTTGGGGAACGGGGATGGGAGCAGACACCTGATTATTCTGCTGTCTTGCAGACATCCCGGAAGAGGAAGCCAAATACTGGACTCAGAAGTTAAAGCAGATAAACTCCTTGGAGGAAGATGATGAGGTGGGTACGCTTTGCTCTGCTCTGCTCCATGCACACTCCTGCCTTGGGACCTCTTGCTGGAGTCTGGCCAAATGCCCATAGGGGGCTTCTGGGGATCTGGATAAGGTATACCCTGTTCTGGATTGTACAATTCGCGATTTCAGCCAGGTGCCCCTATGCTGGAATGCTGCCCATTGAACAGACATTCCTACAGGCAGGAGGAAGGTTAGTCCAGGACTGTTCTCCCCCATGTATAGCAGGCCAGGTGCCAGGGAGAATTGGCTGCCCTTTCTGGTGGGGGTGAGAGCATTTGTTCGTGCATTATCGGACGTGGCAAGTGAGTGGCCTCGGTCCAGTATACCTGAAGGAGCGTCTCCACCCCCAGCCCGGACACTGAGGTCCAGCTCCCAGGGCCTTCTGGCGGTTCCCTCACTATGAGAATCAAAGCTACAGGGAACCAGGCAGAGGGCCTTCTTGGTAGTGGCACCCGGCCTGTGGAACTCCCTCCCACCCAGCCAGCTGTGCAGGCTGACTTTCCATTGCACCATCGGATAATGCAAGATGAGCCACCACTTTTGAAAGCGGCAGGCTAACTGAAGGCGTTCTTTGGTTCTCCAGTTATTTATTAGAAATACAGGGGAAGAATGGGGGGGGGGAGTAACCAAGACCCCAAGGGAAACTCCTGTTTAGCAACCAAACAAAAGCCCACTGAATCCTGGGGCCGTGTTGGCTAAAAAGAAATCTCAAGGTGGTGCTTCATCTCTGCAGAGTGCATGCATGCAGGTGGGAGAGGTGGGGGCAGGATTTCTGCCTGTTGTGCAGCTTTCCAGGCCATTGGTCTTCTATTGGTGGGTTGGGACCCATTGCTAAGAAGTGGCCTGATCTAAGGTGGCAAATACAGAAGGAAATGGCTCCCCCGATGCACCTGTGGGTTTAAGGTTGGTCCCTGGGTCTGAGAAGGCGGAAGACCACTGTTCTGGCGCTACCCTGTGCCCTCAATAGTTCCTTGCATTTTTATTTAATTTAAATCATTTATGTTCTGCCTACCCAAAGCACAGCAAAGATTAAAACAGTATAAAAACTGTACAACAAAGTTTGGCACCACCAGAGTCCCAGTTCCTGCTCATTCATTTCTGTTTCTTTTCCAGTCCTGTTCCAAATCTAGGCAGGGCTGCACAGGAGAAATCAAACTCAGATTGCAAACACTTGGGGGGGAAAGTGTTTGGGGCTTTGTGGCAACCAAGGGGGACCCTGGAGCAGGTGCCCGGAAGCTTTGGTGTGAAACAGGGCAAATGTTTCTTTGGGAGAGGGGAGTGTTTGATGTCATGGAAGAGGAGGAAAGTGCCCCTAAATGAGATAGCCCCTGTCTGCTGAAAATCGTTTTACTGCATTCCTCATCTCTACCCATTTCCCCCCTTAGCATTCGTTTGCGGAAGAGGTCCAGAAGCAGCCGCTGCCCACTGCTGCCTCCCAGTGTTGTAAGTGAGAAATGTTAAGTTGCTCGTATTTCAGTCCTTCAGTAGGTTGTTGTGCTTTGCTTTCTTTCTGCAGTAGAACAAAGTGTTTGCTGACTTGTCAGTACTTCAGAACCCTGACCATAATGATCCCTGTGCCAGCCCTGTCTGTCTGGGTCTCTCTCTCTCTCTTGAAGAAGAGTTTGGATTTGATATCCCGCCTTTCACTCCCTTTAAGGAGTCCCAAAGCGGCTAACATTCTACTTTCCCTTCCTCCCCCACAACAACTTGGTAGTTGCATTCAGACATGGTGTTCGCCTGTCCTTCGTACTGTGGTTTGGAGAGTGCGATGTCTCAGTGCAGTCAACCAGGTTCAAGGGGGCCCGTGGGGCAGAGGCAGAAGCTTCCCTTGCCAAGCCCTTTCCTTGCTGCCAGCAGCATTCTTGGCCTTGCAAGTCTGGTCAGGCTGGAAGCCCCCCCCCCCGGCTGGCCACTGCAGGGCCCCCCTGTGTCGCATGGCAATGGGAGCCGAAGTGGACTGCCTCCTAGAACGGCCGCTCTCTTGCTCAAAAAACTGGACCCCTTGGGCCAGGTGTCTTTCAGTGTGTGGACAAGACTGAGTTTTCTGGTGGAAATGGGAGCATAACATCCAAAATCAAATAACAACCTTCTGCATGCAAAGCCTTGATTCTGCATCAGCATCAGTGGCCTGGTTCATGCTTCTCTGTAGCCCAGCATGGAATAAACGATGGTTTGCCATGAGGGAGAACCCATGCTCAGTCCTGCCTGCTTCACTCTGCCCCCAACTGGAGCGCAGAAGTGAGACCGCCTGTCTTACCATTGATGTGTGAAGCAGCACTTGCGGGATATTTTCCTCCAAACCACAACTGTAAGCCAAGCTTTGCTCGCTGCTCATTTGAGATAAGCCGTTGTTTGTTTCTAACTGTGGGTCACTGTCAGATGCTTCCATTGTCAAGCCAGGAGCTCCAAGTGTCAACCATGGCTCCTTCTGCAGGCCAGGGTGCCCCTATTCCCAGCCCTTCCCCAAGCCCTGGGGAGATGTGGGGCTGGGGGGATCTCAGCGCTTACTGCAGAGCTGCAACGCCTGCCAAGTGGTGCTGATATTTGGTTGCAGGGCGTAGGAAGGGGTGAGGGCAGTTCTGTTGCTTTTGTCAAATGCTAGCAAAGAAAATGGAACAGATCCAGCTTTCCCTTCCTAAGTGGTGTGCCAATCTCCAAGGCTTTGCATATCTGAACTGCTCTCCTCCATTGAAACCTGGTAAGACTTGGTACTTAGAGTATTACATGTTGCCGGTTGCTTATCCACTAGGCTGATTAGAGGCTCTCTTCAAGAAGGTTAACATTAGGAATTGTTAATTACCCTGTTGCTGGACAAGCAAATTAAATATCTAGTAGCTTAATTACTTTTCTAATATCACTGAGTGGCATTGTATAAACTCACTATTCAAGTATTTATTATTTTTTTATACCACTTAATAGGAATAAAAAATTCCAAGTGGTTTACATGGAAACTTTACAAAGCAAGTATTTGTGTGGGGAGATTCCCCCCCCCCTTTTTAACTGACTTGGATTGCACAGGATTTGGAGAAGGACATTGACTTAATTGCATATTAAAGTCCATGTGCGACTGAGCAGAAGATACAAAGGGCTTGCAGCTCACTGCATTAGTGCAACTGAGCTGCGCAGCTCTAAGCCCTGCAGGGCTGGAGATCATCCTCACTAGGGCTAAGGGTGGCAAGTGGGCACAGGACCAAGCTTTGCAGTTCATCACAAAGGCTCCATCCAGTTGTGCGCTGGGCTCTCTGCAGCTGCCGCGAAAGGCCTGCGTGATGGAACAAGGAGTTGGGGGGGGATGCCTTGCCCTTCAGCTGTGGTTGACTACAACTCCCATCATTCCTTGGCTGAGACTGATGGAGAAGCCCAGACTAAGAGGGGTGTATGTGTTTTAGTTTCCTTATTTTAAAAGCCACGGTCACAAAATATTCCCTATATTTTCATGCATGGAAACGCACCTCCTAATGTCAGAAAATATCAAGTTATAGAGTTGGAAGGAACCTGAGGGTCATCTAGTCAAAGCCCCTGCAATGCAGGAATCTCAACTAGATCATACAAGCCCTTCCATCACTTGGAAGATGGAGTAAGCGTGTTTTCTGCGGCTCTGGAGGGTAGGACTTGAACCCATGGCTTCAGGTTACAAGCAGGAGATGAAGAAGAACTTTCTTGCAGCAAGAGCTGCTGGGCAGTGGAAGGGGCCTCCTCTGGAGGTGATGGACTCTTCTTCCTCAGAGGTTTTTAAGCAGAAGTTAGAGGGCCATCTGTCTTGGATGCTTTAGCTGAGATTCCTGCATTGCAATGGGATAGACTGGATGACCTTTGGAAGTCCCTTCCAACTCTACGATTCTATGGTTTTTCATTAGATACGATTAAATTTAATTCTTTTTCCCGTTTTGATTTCATCAAATGTATGCCATTATAATCTGCTTCTAGTAAAAACTTAAATATTTTAAATAGCTGGCCTATTTGTTGCTTAGATGTTGGAATTTTCTCAAATCGTTCAAATTAAATTTTTTGAAAATGCACCACTCCATGTGGGGGCCCTGCCAGCGCTACAGTTCTATGGTTCTCTGATCTGGCACAACCATTCCTTGAACTGTGAAGTCTTTGGACGTTGTCTGCTGCTTTTTCTCCAGGAGGAGTCCTCAGGCCGAGGTCTTGAGGCCTCTCTTAGCACCGGGAAGAATTTCCACCCTAGCCGGTAGGAGGACATTGAGCAACTGCTCTGTCCACGCTGGCTGTTTGCAACATGATAAATGCTTCGTGCAATGATGTGAAATGTCATGCTTGTACTTTCTCTAAATAAGCTTAGCAGAAGGCTTTGCGGGAGCAACAACAGGGGCAGGGCAGGAAGGAAGGGCAGCTCGCTGTGGCCGCAGGAAACGGGCAGGGCCGCTGCAGAGGAGCCGTGAGCGCCCAGGAAACTGACCTCACGTGTCGCTTGGAAGGTCCGATGCTCTCTGAAGCGGCTAATGCGCAGGATCTTTATTTTCGGTTATGGAGCTGATTTTTTAAATAGCTGTTCAGTGGTAAAAAAAAAAAATATCCTGCTGTGTGAATAGTCTTAATCTTATATAAAAAGAAGTTGGAAACATCTTGTTAGAAAATCGCTTCTGTTTGCCAGAGAGAGAAGAGGCCAACTGGCAGATTGCAAAGCAACTTCATGTTTTTTGCTCCAGGTTTAAAATACCTATTTTTGAAAGTTCTGTTGCTCACCGAAGCAGGTGCTGGCTTATGCGCAGAACGCTCCCAAGATCTTCCAGAGGGACTTGCGCATGTTGGGTTTCACCCTCAGAATTCAAGGGGCTTCCTCCCTCCTCGAATGGGAAAGGTGCAGGCAGCTGCAGCCTCTGCTAACCCACACCCCAGGGTGCCCTCACCTGTTTGAGTGTACAGCACACATCTCAGCATATTCTGTTCATGGACTGATCAGACCAGGAGCAATGGCAGCACATGTTTGAGGCCTATATTATTATAATTACTATATATTTATTTATACACCTCCTTTTTCTCTGAACTCAGGGTGGCTCCCTGATAAAAATAAGAGCAGCTAAAATCATAGGGAAGAAAGCATTTAAAAACAATGCAACACTGGTAGAATTAAAACTATATATATATTGCTACATGCCACCCCAATCTCCAAGCAGCACCAGATTCCGGGGGTTCCAGGTGCTTCCCCAGGGTTCGGTTTCCTCCGAATGAGGGACAGCAGAGACTGGGGGGGGGGTCTTTAGGATATATGGTTTATTTGCACATATGTGCAACTTGAGGCTACAATGATGGGGCTTGCAGCATTAGTAGAATCATAGAATTGTAGATCCAAGAGGGTCCTGCTTCTCCCGTAGACACAGCCTTGGATTCCAGCAGAAATCAAGCATGTCTCTCTCTCCCAGGCTTCAGCCTCCAGCCTCTCCCAGCTTTGAGCTCACATGCACCTCAACCCTGGCTTTTGTCGTCCTAACTATCCACGAGTTTGGGAGGGGCCCCCACGCATTTGTGCTCTGGCACAGAGCCACTTCCTTTGTTACTTTTATGACCCATACTTAGGGGAGCCTTAACTGGGAGCTGGCCTGGCTACTTCAGTTGAATCCTTGCTGGATCCAGGAATCCGAAGGGACTCAGGCATACAGCCTATGCTCCCCCCTCAACATTATATATAAAGCATACGGAAGCAGTCCTTTCCCCCAAAGCCTGTTGGAAGAAGAAAATCTACACTTGCTGGTGGAAGGTCAAGGAGGGATGTCTAATGTCTCTAGGGAGGGAATTCCAAAGTCTTTGCAGATTTACCCCAGTGGAGGAACCTGAGAGGGATGTGGAAGGGCTAAGGAAAAACAGGGGGTCTCCCTCCCCCTGCCCCAAGTCATTTCCAAGAGGTTCTTGCAAGTGACCCTTCTCGAATCTAATGGGATGGACGGTTCGAGCAGCTTGAATCCCTCTGCAGCTCATATTGCTTTGTTGATTTGCTACTAGGCTTCTGTTTGCAGTGGCTCAGCCGATTGGCCTTTGCATCCAAGCTCACCATCCATGTGTCAGAGAACTGGCAAACTTCTGTTTGCTGGCTGAAGGGTTTTTTTGTGTCTCAGGAGTGCGCAGGCTCCCTGCACCAACAGAAGTTGGTCCAAGGAACGGTCTTCAGGAGCACCATGAAGCACATAGCCTTTACTAAATTAAATATACATGTATACACTTTGGACAGCGGTAACATGTGAGTGTTCTTGGTGCTTGCCTCAGGAAAAGCTGTTTACACAGGGGCTTGTCCATGATCTTCGGTTGCTCTGAGTTTGCCAAGGCACTGGCTGTCAGAACCGCTTAGCATTTTTGAAGGCTGGGATTTCCAATCCGTGCTTGTTTCTGGAGGTGTCAACTTCCATTATAATCTGCAGTGAGTCATCTTCCCACTCTTGCAGGCTTGTCTTCTCTACTCAGTTATTCACAACACAAAAATGGTGCAGAAAGATGCTCAGAGTCTCTGAACTTGGTTTCTGCGCTCCTGACTTTTGAGATTCCAATAGTGGCTGTGTTGAAGCTGCCTTTTGAAAACTGGGTGGCCAGTGGCCTGGCATGGAGTTGCCACCATCTGTACATGCTGTGGCCACGAAGTGCTCTGACGCTTGTTCAGCAGCACAGATGTGGCAGCTGGAAGACCACCTGGTGTGGAATGTATCAGAATTTGACGGACGAAACCTCCTGCTTCTGACGTTAGGAAAATGTGATATCCCAGTATTGAAGGCCAGTATTTAGACTGTGCTCAGCAAAGGATTTGTCATCTGCGGGAATGCATCGTTGCACAAACCGTGAATCTTCAGATTCCAACACAGAGAGCCAAAGAGGCTGCCGCTGAGTGATTTTCCATGGTCCCAAATGGTGTAACTGTTTGGAGAAGAATATATAGAACAAATAAGTGCCACTCCCCCCACATCCGTGTGCCAAATAAAGTCCCTGTGGCTGGATAATTAAGTGGAGAGTCCAATATTTGTAGAGACAGATGGCACCTCCGTTCCTTGCTATGGAAGACACAGCCATCTGGTTGTCATGGAGAAGGCTAACAATGCCTGCTGCACTCAGATACCATTTGCCCGGGGGCTCCCATGGCAGCCAGGTAATGCCTTTCACTTCCAGGAGCACATCGATAGTTCAGGTGTCGCTCAACCCAGCCTTGGGAAGTCTGGGCTGGATGCAGTCCATCAGTGAAGAATCCTTGGCAGGTCCTCTCCCAGCCGCCTTTTGTCCGGGGGAAAAGGGCTTCTGAGGCAGACCATTTTATTGCAGTGGGATAGATAGGCAATATTGGCCATGGTGGTTTGTTTCTTGGCTGTTTCTTCAGTTCTTCCAGTGAGAGGTAGGAATTCTTCCACATCTGCAGACAGATGGTAGATTTCTTGTTACTTCGCTGCTCCTTATTAGATTTTTACCCCACCCTCCCTTCCAAAAGAGCCTAGGGAAGCAGACAACAAAAAAGGCAAAAATAATACAGATGTTTGGAAGTTTTTTAAATCATCAAGTATCCCTGTGGAACACCCTCCCATCATATGTCAAGGAGATGAGTAACTATATAGCATGTAGGAAACACCTGAAGGCAGCCCTGTATAGGGAAGCTTTTTAAGGTTTAATGTTTTATTATGTTTGTATATATGCTGGAATCCGCCCTGAGTGACTGGGGCAACCCAGTCAGATAGGCAGGGTGCAAATAATAAAATTATTATTATTAGAACATCCTTCTTAAAAACATCAAATATTATAAAGGGCCTGGAAACCAAGGCCTTATGAGGAACGGTTGAGGGAACTGGGAACCTTTAGCTTGGGGAAGAGATAGCCGAGGAGTGATCAGATAGCCATCTTCCAATATCTGAAGGTCTGTTACATGGAAGATGGAACAAGCTTGTTTTCTGCTGCTCCAGAGGGGAGGACCTGAACCAATGGATTCAAATGACAAGACAGGATATCCTAACTAAACCTTTTGAAGAACTTTCTGACAGTAAGAGCCGTTCCACAGGAGCCACTACTGAGAAGGCCCTGCAGTGCTTCTGAATACCAGTGGCTAGAGGAGGGCTCTTGCGCTCAGGTCTTGATTGTGCATTTTGCGCAGGGCAGGCCTGATCCAGCAGGCTCTTCTTCTGTTCTTGTGGCTTGTTGCCACATTGCTAATTTGCGGGTCCTGCCCATAAGTCCCTCAGCCCCACATTGGAGGCAGCACCAAAGGCATCGTAGTGGATGTGGCATTTTCTGTGGGTGCTTGAAATGCACTTATTATTGTTGCTTATTAAATAATAATGTGTATTTTGCTTTTTCTGCTTCTCCTGAGTATGTCACTTTGCCCCATGTTTTGGAGAGGAATGGAAGCAGGTGAATGGCATGACAGATGTAGGTTAATACACTGCCAAGTCAGCAAGATACTTGTTCTGCTGTAGGCTATACACTCTCTCCTGCAGTGTGGCAGAAGCTGGGGTAGGGAGACAAAATCAGCCGGTACCAAGTGCTGAACTTCTCTTTCAAATCAGTCTTGACGAGGGCAGCTGCTTCTGTGTAGTATGACGGCTGCTAACATGATTCACGGAATAATCCGGATCAGCCCAGTGTCTGAATTGGGGTCTGGCTGAGAGGTGCACCGATGCCCCCTGAGCTTTCCTGATGGCCAGGTGAATCCTTTTCAGCCTAGCAGAATCCCCAAACTCTTTTTGTTGCAGAGCTCTTCAGGCACCCAGCATAGAGGTCCTTTTAAAGACATAAGACCCTTTTTGTAAGTCACAGAGTTTTGGGCATTCTCACCATCAGTTTTACAAACTCCAAGGCTTAACTATTTTAACCTTAAAAGGTATTTAAAAGAAGAAGAAAAGTATCTCTGCATAGAAGATGAAAAGAGACATGAAAGTGATTACTTTGCTCCTGAAATTGGCATATAAGTGTAGGAGGCATATACCTTGAGTTACATTATTAGGAAAATGCCAAAATTTAATCTACAGTTTCACCATAATGTTTTCTTAGAGAGGTATAAAGTGGCCATTTTGATCACCAAGTCTCTTATGTAGAGTTATTTGGGCCAGGCTAGGCCCACCTTCAAATCTCTGATTCTTTCCTGAACTGGTAAAGGTGAAGGACCCCTGGATGGTTAAGTCTAGTCAAAGGTGACTATGGGGTGTGGCACTCATCTTGCTTCAGGCCAAGGGAGCTGGCATTTGTCCACAGACAGCTTTCCAGGTCATCTGGCCAGCATGACTAAACCACTTCTGGCGCAACGGGACACCATGATGGAAGCCAGAGTGCATGGAAATGCCATTTACCTCCCCGCTGCAGTGGTACCTATTTATCTACTTGAACTGGTGTGCTTTCAAACTGCCAGGTTGGCAGATGCTGGGACACAGCAACGGGAGCTCACCCTGTTGCGGGGATTTGAAACGCCAACCTGATTGGCAAGCCCAAGAGGCTCAGCGCCAGCCATGTCCCCGTTTCCTGAACCCATGCACCTTTAAGCCAGTGATGGAGAACTAAGCTCTTGTGTTTGTCAATTTCCCATAGAAATAGCTGGTGGACCACGGAGAATCAATTTCCTAAATCAGGTAGATTAATTGGGGGAAAGCTCTGAGCTAATGTGAATTACAAAAGGCAGTTAACAGGCTTAGCTGAATCGGCTGCCCAAGAGACGACTGACACCAACTCATTGAGAGCTCTAGCCGTGGCCCAACTGTTTGAGAAGGAGGAGGGCAGCAGAGATGGCAAGAGCTCTCCCGGCCAAGAAAAAGATAGACGAAGGTGCAGAATTGTTTTTGCTGCCCCACCAGCTGGATTTCAACTAACTACTAGGATGAGCTGGTGGCGTGAGCTGCTTTGAGTGAGAGAGGCTGCCTTGGGAGGAAGGCGATGGACTCTCCTTGGCCAGGAGCTGCCAGGAAGCAAAGCCTCTGCCTTACGAAGAACATCAGGCCTGGCAAAGATTAAACCTGCTGCTCTTTGTTAAACATCCCTGATAACTCCAATGCTTGTAGCTTCTGTTTATTTACATGGATACCTGGCTTTTCTTCCCTCCTGGAAGGCACCGTGCTTTGGTGGAAAATTTCACAGACGGTCTCCCCTCCAGATACTGGCCAGACTCAGACCTACGTCAGCTATAAACTCCCCCAGGAGCCCAGGCGACGAGTGATTGATGAAGGGCCCAAAAGCAGAAATGCAACCTAGGTGTGCTCAGAGACCACTAATCTCCGTGGAAAAAAGGGAGTGGAAAGCCTCCCGCTGCTTGTCGGATTGAACGGGTATTCTTGCAGCCGTGATGAGGCAAGGTGCTGAAGCTCATTTGGGAAGGCTGTGTGCCTTCTCTACCTGAGTTGTCTCCAGACCTGCTGTGCTGTGTTCCTGTGAGCAGGTTTTGCTTGTTAAGTTTGATTAGGGGCTGCCTGCACTCTGCCTGCGGCTCCGACAGACCCACCTCGGCTGCCAGAGAGGAATGACTAATCGGCGCAGCTTCAAGACAGAAAGGGAGATGATAGTTTTCTGAGAGTCCCTCTCTGGGAACATGGCAGCAGCGTTCAGCCCTTTGGATTCCACACAGCCTCCAGCCTTTGCTGTGGTCTCTCCCAGCTCCCCTCCCGATCCTGGCACCATTGAGCCTTCTTTGTAGCGTTAATTGGAAGGTGTTGGTCTCTCCAGAAGATCTGAGTCATTTTACAAGGGGGCCTTAGCCAAGCAGGAGGGGGAAGCAAGAAGTATTTCTTGTAAGCTGGACTAGCGACAGAGATGCTTTTGGGCATTTCTCTGCAGAGGTTTGTGTGGCTGGTTTGTAGCTTTTAAACCCAAAGGAACATCGTGTCTTCAGGCTCCTCTCGCTGGCGTGTGGGTGGGTGGCTGGAACAAAACAGCCCTGGGTGCTTTGAAGACCCTTATTTCAAAGGTCTCCTCTTTGCTTTCTTCACAACCCGTTATAAAAGTATAGATGTGGGATCAATGGCAGTCCAGCTGGCTTCCTGTGCTGCTGGGATGTCATGCTATGCGATAACTTTTTAGTTTTAGTCACAGGGTTTTGGGAAATAAGCCAACACAAGGCTTTGGAGGAGAGCAGCAAAGATGAGAAATGTTTTCTGTGCCTGACTAGGATGGGGAAAGTCCAGCTTGGAAGAGAAAAGTTGGTGCATCCCGGAGGGTGGGGAAGCTGCTGCTGACCAGAGTCAAGGCGTTTAAAGTTCTGGATTCAAACTCGGGCTTGAGCTGGGGCACAGCTGAGTGGCAGGTCCCAAGTTTGATTCCTGGCACTTCAGTTGAAAAGGATTTTGGGTGGCAGTGCTGTGAAAGGCCTTGGGGAGCTGAGCAGCCTGACTTCGCCTAAGGAGGCTTTGTGCCTTCAGCTGACTCACAGAAGGTGGGATCTCGTTCCCCATGAGATGCTTCGAAGAAGAGACTAGAAATTCCATGGTTCATTTTTTGAGACTGAGGAATCCAGCCATTGCAGGCCTGGCTGGACCTTACAGACCCAACAGATGCATTCCATCTTCAGACTGTTGAAAACCAGGAGCTCAGTTTTAGTAAGCCAATAACCAATTTAATAGCGCCTGGGCTGTCAGATATTTGCTCATAGAACCTCCCCCGCCTTGTTTTGTTAAATGTTTTGTGATGGCTCTTTGAGGTGTTGGCAAACGTATTACTAAAATGTGACATGGCTGAGATGAAAGACTCCGTGTTGGTGAAGGACTTGTCAAACAATTTACTATCGTTGTGTGAATTTATGTGACCTATAAAAAGCTCAAGCAAGCATTTTTTTTTAACCTCTCCTTCCCCTTTCCTAAAGAAACCCCCAAACCAAACAAACCTGCTATTAATATTTGCTGCTGATCTAGCCCGGTAAGATGAAAAGCTCATGCCCCAGTTGTGTGCTAAGTCATTAGTTTCCTGCACTGTGGATTCCTGTAAAGCCTCTCCCAACCCAGGTTTGTTGCTCCAGATCCGCACATGCCAGGAGTTTGGGAGTAGGAGGACCATCCACCTCTCCTCCACCACTGCCGAAATACTGCCCTGCCAGTTCCTGGAATGGTCTTCCAGTTGTCCATTTTTACCAAATCTCGAAAAGCACATCATATAAAAACAGCTGGGCCATAGGAAAGACAAGAGAAGCAGCTGCTCTTTCAAGAGAGCATCAGAAATACTTGCAAATATTCCCTGGGAAAGGGAGCCCATGAGTGGAGGGTCCTTAATGCCTGGGTCTGTGTTGGGAAGCAGGGAATGGAAGTGAGGTGACAGTTCTGTATTTTTTCATGCTGTTTTGATTTTAAATTGTATCTGGTTTTTAATCTGTATTTCTGTTCCGGGAAACGACTTTGAGACCCTTGGTGAGAAATCTAAATTTTAAATAAGTATTGGAGATGGTCTCTTTGCAAACAAAAACAGTACACTATTACAAGTAGTAAATAGTGGTGGTAATTGGAGTAATAAAAGGTTCACACTGTGATAACATTCAGTCATAGGTTTTATTTTCACTTCTGTAAGGTTATTTTGGCACGAAGAAAAAAATATGAAAGAACCACCCCCTCTTTATTTTGGGGTTCACCCCAACTGAAAATCGTTTATGAATAGGTTTAAACTGTGTCTATCCAATGCAGATTTCGGGAGACCTCCCTGAAGGCAGAGTTAGAAATTAAGGGCCAGTTTTCACAATGGAGAGCAGATTCCTCCCAGGATCTGTATTTTGACCTGTCTAATTTGCTTCTAAAAGGAACTGTCATCATTTGGTGTTTGGTGGTGGGCTTGGGACGAAGAGAATAAAAGCGCTGCACACAAATCGTGGCTGAATTTTGGAGTTCCCCACCACCACATGAGCAATAGCTCCGAAGGCTTTGGCAGTAGATCAGACAAATGTGTAGAGAATAGGTTTATCGTGACTTTTCAATTAACTTCAAGCCCTGCTGGCGAGTTTCCAAGGGGCTCCGGCTGGCCATTGCTGAATGTTTGAGCTTCCCCACAAAGGCAGTGCTCATGTAGGGATGGCAACAGAAAGGTCATGAGTTGGTGGGAGAATGAAAAGCGAGGACTTGGAGGGGCTGAGGTGAAGGGATCAGGGTGGGGAGATGGACTCTTACGACTCTCTGGGAATGAGAGCAAGGGGTGTTGCACTGGGGCAGAAGGGGCTTCCTTAAGATGATGACACTGGCCAGGTGGATTTGCCATTTCAACACTTCACTAAAAAAAGTGTTGTTTTCTGCTGAATGAATGGCTGTACAGTGACCTGCCTGATGTGGGCAGGGTCTGCTTAAGGGATGGGCTGTCCATTAATTCAAAGATTGACTTGGCAATCTTCAATATTCATGTACAATTTTCCATCTTCTCACAAGTTAAGAAGTCCTCAACAGGTGGTAAGTTGCTGAAAAATGTAGGATATTGTCATGGCAAAAATAAACATGTTTTAAATTTTAAGCTTCTGCCCAGCAAACATATCATCAAACCCTTCTCACTTGTCATATTTATCTATACTTTTTCCATTCCTATTTTTTGCTTCCATTTGTTGCATGCAGGCAGCTGGAGTTATTTCGGATGGGGAGAAGAGCAGAGTATGTAACACTTTAATAATAATTTCTTTCTAGTTCTCCGGTTCAGAATTGCTTCCCCATGCTCCAGGCTGAGGATATCTCGGGTATTCATGCATAAGAGTGAAATGCAATCGACCTCCTGCTATTTTTTACTTTGTTGAATTCTGTTATTGTGTGTGCCCATCCTACCATGCCTCTCCCTTGCAATGTGAACTAATGAATGGTACCTTAGAATAGGGATGTTCTCTTGCCTGGTGCCTTTGAGGGCCACGGGGCCTCCCCAATAACCCCCAACACAGCAGCTGCTATGGGTTTGAGAAGCAGAAGCTGCTCTGTCCCTTTTGTTCCCAATTGCGAAAAACAAAAATGGCTATTGAGCATAAAAGGACAGGCTGCTGATCCATCAGGAAAGGTCTAGAGTGTGTCCTGTTTCTCAGGATCAGGAAAACTGCTGCTCTCCACCCCGGGGGAACCGGACTCAGCCCTGGTCCTCCTTCATGTGTCCAGTGCTTGTATGCATTTCTCCTTCTGTTTGTCATGTGCCCCTCCTCATTAACTCTAGACCCCTCTCCCCCCTTTTCAGATAGATAAGACACCTGTCCATGTTGCAAATTTTTGGTGAAGCTTCAGTTTCCCAGTGTTGCCCAATTGCACCATGAAGGCCTGGGTTGGGGGGGGGGGCGAAGCTTTGCTTTCTTGCCCTGCCACCTTCCTCCAAGTAGGAACTTGTGCCTTTCCCACCAGATGGGTCTTCAAATGCCAGGGTGGGGGAAGGAAGCCAGCAGGCTCAGCCTTCCCTGCCTCCCGCTTGCTCTTTTGAAAGTCAGATCGGTGTGTGGCATTCGCCAAACTGACAGGCGTGCTCTCCTCCTACCCGTATACCTTGCAGAGCAGTGAGAGGTTTTCACAAAGAATAACAATCTCGCAGTTGAGGAGTCTCTCCCTCCCCCTCCCGAGATCACATAATCCCAACCTCGCCCTCTGGGCTGATTAACTCGGTGCCGTGGGCAGATTGTGGAGGCCACTCTGATGCGAAGCCCTGTGAGCGGTGACATTTGCCGGTGCTGAGGAGCCTGTGCCTGTCTCCTCTACACTGCCTGGCACCGGTGTCCCCATTAATACGGACCGTTGGCCCTTGGGGAGTTTCCCGAGGAACCTGCTCTGCTGAGTTGAGGAGGATTAATTTTCTAACAGGTTGTTGTCAACTGGTGATCTCAAAGCAAGAGGCTTGCGGAGCTTGCCAGGTGTGTGCACCTTGGGGGTCCCAGGTGGCACGAGGCTTGGCCAGTGGGCCTCTTCTGCGCAAGGCTTTAACGCAGGGTGTGCCCATATGCACCTTCACTTTTGTTCTGCCCTTCTCTTCCACCCTCTGGGATCAGAAGTGCCTACTTGCGGGAGAGAAGGCAGGTTTCCTGCCAGACCTCTCAGCGGAGCCCCAGCAGTTCTGTGATGGGAGAGGATGTCCCCATCTTCCTCATGGCAGCAATGGACCCCTCTCCCCTGCCAAGCATGGGGTGCAAAGCCACTCTGTCCATCTCCCCGGGGAGCAGCAGGGAAGCAAAGCATTTGGGTGTGCTGTGAGTTTAGCGTTGGTTCCCTGGAGCTGCTGGAGATTTCTCCCAGCTAGTGTTTCCTCGATACAATGGGGGACATGTGCAGAATGTCCTGCAGCCAGTTCAGTAGCCTCTATCGCTGCAGAGCAGCCTTCCTCCCAAGCGGCAATAGTAGTAGCAGCAGCAGCAGCAGCGGGAAGGTACAGGGCAGGCTGCTTCTGTTTTTCCAACAAACATCAGATGAGGAATGGGCAAGCCCTCTATTTCTGGGGAAGCTCTTATCTTTTTTGACACGTTGAGACAAGGCTTTTGGCATGGAGTCGCACTCATCTTGAATGCCTGCTGTTCTCTTGTGGAAGAGAAGACGCTTAAAACTCACATTCACACTGCAGCTCTCCCACTCATCCCACCTTGACATTCAGTTGCCTGGATTTCAGGAGGGAATTTTTTTTTAAAGAAAACCTTTCTTAAAGGCTAATGGGGGAGTAATTAGGTTTTCAGTCTCCTTTTCCATGTGAAAGGCAGCCTTCCCTTGCTTTGGAGAGAAGCAGTGGGAGAAGACGTAAATGTCTGGCCATAGAATTCTCACAAGCCCTTTAATAATAATAATAATAATAATAATAATAATAATAATAATAATAATATAAATAAATAAAAAATTAATAGGGAAGCCATAGCCAGAGACCCACCCTCTCTTTTCACTCAACGCCTTTTGCCCTTTTAATATGAGCAGAAGACTGTCTTTCCCAGTAAACCTTTTAAAGTTCTCGTTGCATTGTGCCTCTGTGTTGTGAAATGTGTTTCAAAGATTTGTTGTTCATGAGACATTTGGACCTTTTAAAGAGAAGATGTTCCGCCAGCCCCTCTCACAATAAGTGCTGTTCCTGTGCTTGCTGGCAAGGTTCCAGGATCAATAAACTGTTGGACTGTAGAAAAGCTTGCACACACACACACACACACACACACACACACACACACACTGTCGATTTGTCAGTTATTTTGAGAACACATTGCCTGTAAGTTTTGTCTCCTCTGCCTGGCTCCTCATCCTCCTCATGTAGGCATTAGCTGGGCAGTCAGGCCTGTGGTAGTGGCAAGGGACCCCACGCTAGACACAAACTCAAGCACAGCAAATCAAAGGGCTTGTGAAAATGGACAATATTCTGAGACTAGAGCCATGCTTTGTGCTTAGAAAATGACCTTGGATTCCCTCTCCCTCCAGCTCTGCTTGGAGGGGCCTTTCCTTCCTTTAGTTGCTACTCTAACCTCTTCATCCCTCTTTCTCTTTGCTTCCTCTCTTCCCCCAGCCCAGACTCTAGGTGGTAGTAGCACCCTGGTGAACATGCCGCTGTGGGATGTGAGCCTCTGAGCCCTTCTTCGTTCTAGACTGTGCATGAATACCACGTGGTCTTGCAAAATGGAGCATCCCTCTTTCCCCTCCCGAAACCTGGTCCATTCTTCAGAGCTGCTTGTGTGAAACTGTTCATACCGGTTGGGGCGAGGGCAGGAAAAGTCTTTGCCTGGCGTGAGATGCTGGTGGAGACAGGGGCTTGATTCAGTGATTCTTCTGTTGGGGGAGACTGTTTTGAAGCCAGAATGGAGGCACTTGTAAAATACAAAGCATCCAGATTGGTTTCTGCTCTATTCTTTTCGTAAACAGCTTTGAGGTTTTCTACAGTTAAGCGGTACATAAATTTTTATGAAATCAATCAATCATTCAATCAATCAATCAATCAATCAATCATCAATCAAAGCAGCACACCCAGAGCTGGTTGGGGAAGTTGTTGTCACTCTGCTTTGTCTGAGGAATGAAAATGCAATTGGTCTCTGCGTGGGGTTTCTCATTCACTTCCCTCCACCCCTCCTCCTCCTCTTCCTCCAGCCCCTCAGAGTAGTGCCTGAAATGCTCTTTATGACACCTGCATCTCCCTCCCATGTAGGAGACCCCCCCCCCCAACATCACAGATTCTTTTTCTTGGAACAGGGGGCCCTTCTTGGTGAGGCCTCCCTCCACCTTCTCTCCCTGCAGTTATGGTGATGTGTTTTCACCTATTCTCAAACATTTGCTTACGTAATTAAAATACCCATACTAGTGGTTTTTTTAAAAGTAAACATACATTAGTTTACTGTTTTAAAATCCCAAAACAGTATACTCAAGAATTAAAAAAGAAAACCTCCATACAATACATAATAAAACAACATAGCCTCCTAATAAAAAAAAAACAATTCTGCGGTTGCTCAGAGGTCAGTACCGCTCATCTGAAAATGCTTAGGTAGGGGAAAAGACACGGAAAGAATTAACATCATTGACACAGGCCTTGTTTCTAGGGGCAGAGGGCTTGCTCCACATGGCATGGCAGATGCCACCATGCTAAATGACCCTTCTGCAGGAAGCCACACTTTAAATCAGATCAGGGTTAGCAATGAAAACCACCCCCTTGAGGTGACACATCAAATGATGGAGATGGCCTCCTAGAAAACCTGCTGAAGGCACAATCCTTTTAAAATAACTCCCATGGGACCCCATGAGAATGAGCGGGAGCTCTTGTTCATTCCCATGTGGCAATGGGCCCAGGAGGAGGACGTTCCCCTGGGATGATGTTCTAGAGCTGTAACTGACCACCCCTAGGCTCACGCTCACCAGGAAATCAAGGTGGAGAGCCATGTCTCAACTGCTGCAGGTTCTCTCCCAGTCTCACAAACCTGCTCAAGCACAACATGGAGCAAAACCAGGAACATTTTGGGCTTTCAGGTGGTGGTCTCATTTTGGGATACTGCCCCTTCCTTCGCACATCAAGAAACATCCTCAAGGGGTACTTTGTTCTGCCACATTGGTTGCCTGCTCAGATACAGATGTACTTTTGAAAGGGACTTCGTCTCTCCTTTGAAGAAAGAGAGAGAAATTGATAATTGCTCTTCATTTATATTTATATTCCACCAAACAGCCAAGATAAGCACCTTCATGTGAATCCAGAAATTTTAGTACACTGAAATCAGCCCTTTCCCCTAGCAGATGAGCAAGAATGCTTCCACCCAAGGCAGCTTAAAAAGCAGGAGATGGTGTCATTTCCAGCATGGACAATCAAATTACTCCAGAGAAGTTGAAAGCCTGTTTGAAGTTGTTCTTGGCTAAGGATGCTTCATATTCTGTTTTTTCTTCCTTATTAAGATGCATGTTGCAATTCCACTTCATGTCGGGGGGAGGAGCAGGCTGGCTGGGCGGGGGGCAAGGAACAGCTTGTTTCTGTAGAAACTAGCCCTTATATTAAATAAATAAATGGAATAGAGTCTGGAACCAAAAGGGTTGTAAGAAGCAAGCCCTGTTCCATTTCTGGTGGGCAGTTTTGCCTGGGCTCTCCAGACCACAAATTCAAGTGAGGCAGAGGAGCTGCCAACTATACCATGCGGATGCTGGAAGAGGCGTCCGGCATCCTGGCTCAGATCTGCCCTCTTCAGACAGTGCTTCTGTTAGATTGTCCTCCCTCCGTTGCTCGGTGGTGGTTGTAGCTTGTGGGTCGATGTTGCGTAGTGACTTTCCTGCAGTCCCTCCTTTGAGCTCCGCAAAAGTTGCCGGTTCTCCTTACCATTCCCACTTTGTCAACCAAAAAAGAAATACTTAAGCTGTGATCACCCTAGGCACTCGCAAGAACAACCTGCCAGCACATCCTGCCAGTTTGTTCCTGCTCCCCTTCCCTCTGCCCCCCAGCCCTGGGCAACTTCCTGGGAGGGACGGAGCTGCCATTCAAGCTAGAGGTTTAGTGTCCTTCCTTTCCCCTTGGGCGATGTTTACTTGTTGTTTTTTCAGTGGCCACCTTTTAAAATACTCCTAAATGGAAATGTTGGCAATTGTGCACACAAGGTATTTCTCAATGCACCATCACAGATGCTTTCTCCTTCCTGGCTCCCAAATGTGCCACGACTGTCCTTTCCACTTATGTTTCCTCCCCATTCCTGGTTGGAGAGATGCTACTTAGCTGAGGGCTCCTTGGAAGAGAGGGGAGAAGCAGGGCAGTGCTGCCTGAAACCCTGCAGAGGGAGAGGAAGGAAGCCAGTAAAAAAGCTGGCTAAGAAAATGGTTCTGCTCTGTTCTCTTTCACCAGCTATTAAACCAGGTGAATAAATAGATTCTCCTCTTCTCTTCCACCCATAATAAAGCCAGCCTTTATGGTATGATGTACTTTGGGAGGAGTTGTAGAAATACCACCTCTTCATAGGCCTCATTCGTGATGCTTCAACAGCCAAATCTCCAGTGAGCAGCTTCCCTGGGAAGCCAAGAAGCTCTTCCTTTAGGCTGCCCTTTACTTTGTCTCGTGAGAAAGCAAGCTCGCTTGAAAGGTGCTTTTGTCTGAAGTGTCCCGATCTTGGACTGGGAGACGCTGCTCAACCTTCTCCTGTCTTCTAGCTTTTGAAGACCACGATAGTGCTGTGGATGACAGAGACAGCGACTACCGCAGTGAGACCAGCAACAGCATTCCTCCCCAGTACCACACCACCTCGCAGCCCAATGCTTCGGTGCACCAGTTCCCCGTGGCTTCCCGCCTGCAGCAGCAGGGGGTCCCCCGAGAGTGCTGTGTGGAGTCCCTGCACGGCTATGATTTGGATTACCACGAACGAGCAGCCATCAGGTAGGTACCCCCTTGGAACCAGGGCGTTTTCTCTCCCCCAACACAAATTTATTGGCAGGAGAAACTCACCGTAAGCTACTAAGACTGAGGCTGGCTGCTTCAGACTCTCTTGTGGTCAGGTTCTTAAAAGAAAAGCCATTCTGCTGCTTCAGGGGTGACAGAAGAGCAGTGAGCAACAGCTGCCAGACACGGGTCCCCCCCAGAATAGCCCAATGGGAGCAAAGAGAGCTTTGCAGCTGAGCCTCCTCCTTGCGAAGCAGAGCTGGTGGTAAGCAGTTCTTTTTGCTGTGGAATTTTGGGATCCCCAGGTTGTCGCCCTGAGAGACCAAGAGTGACTGACAATATGTGGATCAGTTTCACTTGAGATTGCAAGGCGTTCTGCCCCTTAGGATGCCCCTCTTGCTGAGATTTGGCTTCCGTTGTCTCGCACCCATCCAGACTCCTGGCATGATTGCGCAACCACCAGTCCCACACGCCACACACTTGCTTTCACTTTCCATTTTACAATACTAAGCTGTTTGAACCTTCTGTGTTGCTCTTGTCCTTCACGTCTCCCAACGTCTCTTTGCCTTTTTGAAGAAGGCGCCATAGCTTAGACTCCACTGTGAGTGGCCGAACTGACCTGGAATCTGCATCACAGTCAAGTCAAATGACAAGCCGCCAGCTGTCATTAGAGAGCCGGCACTCACTAGAGGTGTCTGATAGGTGGGTGACCCTCTCCGAAGCCTCTGTGTCCGTGTCTCGTGACGTGGCTTTGGTCTGCTGGGGTTCCTGGGCTGGCTATCAGTGTTTGCATGAATTCATCCTCTTCCAAGTATAGTTGCCGGCTGGCTGTTTTCTGTTGCTTCTCTTGTTTCAACTGGGTTTTTGTTTCTGTTGACTTCCTCCTTAGGAAAAATGTAGAACATTTGTACCAGCCCTCTAAAGAGAGAAGTGATGCAAATCATTAGCTTTCCTCCAAACTAGGCCTTTAGAATCTTAGATCTATCTAATTTATCCTCATATAATTACTTTGGTTTCTAATTGTCCTGTCAATACTGTAGCTGGAGTTTTTAGGATTCATGTTTCCAGTTCTGACTTGCCCATCATAATCTTGTTTGCGCTGTCCACATGGTTAATGGAAGTAACCCCAAATAATAATTGGAACGGTTCCTCATTTTGCGCCTTATCAACATGGTTGTTGTTTTTAATTTATTTACCTCTAGCGATAAACCACAAGTAAGATAATGGGTTTTTCCTGTTTTTTTGTTTTGTCACATTGCAAATTTAATTAATTGATGCACTTTATTGTGTGCTTAGTGTAATAACTTATTATTAGTCTGTTGCAAATGCCCCTTCTTAAAATCAGGAGATGGCAAGAGTCCTGCTGGATCAGGCCAGTGGCCCTCCTTCTCCAGCATCCTGTTCTTACAGTGACTGACCAGATGCCTGGGAGAAGCTCAGAAGGAGGAGCTGAGCTCCAGAGCCCTCTTCTCCTCTCCTGCAGTTTCCAGCAACTGGGGCTGAGAAGCATCTCTGCCTGCGACCGTGGAGACAGAGCAGAGCCGTCATGGCTAGCAGACTTTGATAGCCCTTTCCCCCCATGAATTTGTCTAATCCTCTCTTAATCCAAGTTGGTGGCCATCATTGCTTTCTGTGGGATAAACTCCGTTGAGACGCTCCAGAAAGTGACTTGTAACATTTTAGGTAGCTGCTCATTTACATTTTTAATTTGCAATTCCTGTTCTTAACAGAAGCTTATAAATAACATACCATATATCACTTTATAGGATACATAACACTGGTATACATGTTTCATGCTCTCCTACCCTTGCAACCCTACTATTTAGCTGCAATAATAGTAAAAGAGAGATTCCTAACATTTTGTGTTAATAAATGGGTTCATTGTTATGATATTTTAATATGTTTTCTGCATGTGATTCACAATATCATTTGGTCTTTATGAAATGCTCCTTTGCAAGTTTTGTGTTTAAAGCTCTTTTTTCACCCCTCCTGCTCTTTCCTTTTTTTTCTTTGCCCTTCTGTCCTTCTTATACTTCCCCCCTCCACACGTATCAGACCAGGATCTTTAGTTAGCAATGGGAAAGTCAGGATCATTCCATTTGATTACGAAGTTGGCCAAGAACAGGAAGAGTGTGAAGAGAACTATGAGGAATTAGGCAAACAGTTAATAGAAGATTTTTTAGAAAAAAGTCACAGGACTAGAAGTTCACAGGGACGAAGGAGCCCGAGGCTCTCGAAAAGGGAGAACTTTGGCCATCATGAAAGAGGAAGATACTCACGGAAGGCTTGCCCAGAATCGGGAAATCCTGATGTCCCTTGCTATCCAGAGGAGTATGACACAATAGACAGGAGAAGAAAGAAGAAGCTGAGATATAACAATTTTGAAGAATGCGACCGAACTATACTGCAAAGCAGTGGTAACCGGAGATTTTCTTCAGGCAGCATTAAAGCAAGAACTGAACATAACCTATATCCTGATTATGATGAAACTGAGAAATGGGGCAGCAGCCCCATTGAAAGTGAAGAACAGTTACCGGAATATCCAGTTCTGCGTCCATACAAGAATGGCCTTCTAGTCAAGAGTGGCAAGTTGTCCGCTAACCAACGCGCAAAGCATGACTCGGGATCAGTCCATTTTGATGGTGAAAATGAGATCCATTCAGAACAGCCAGCTCACTCTTTTGTGCCAATGGGTGCCCTTAAAGAGTTTGGCAGCTGTTCGTCCAGTGTACTGCTGTACTCCCCAGTTTCGGATGATGATGAGGAAATGGAAGAAATAGCAATACTTTCCCAAGCATGGCGTGAATCCAGTGTTCGCCATGTTGGAGACCTTACTGACGCCCGTACTGGAAGTGCCATATCCCTGTTACCAAGGGACAAAAACTCACATAGGATGAGAGGAGGAAAGCACGGCTTTCTTAAGCAAGACTTGACCCTCTCTCCTGTTGAAGAGCCAACGGAAGAATACGTGGACACAATGGATGAACTGCAGTGCTTAGTTGAAACTGTGTCTGAATACTTAGCTGAAAAAGAGGAGGAGATTAGTAAATTTGAAACCCTTCCTGCGAGCAAAAATGCAAGCGATTGTGCCTCTCCCAAACTGGCCAGTGCTGATAAGTTGGCGGAGGAAAGTGCCCCTTTGGAACCTGCAAAGCCAGCTGCTTCTGCCACAGAGGAGAGCGAGGGCAGCAAAGGCATAACAGAGGCATTGCCAGACTTGTCTGGGGTAAAGAACACGGTCAGCTCCTTATTTAGTTCTTTCACCGAAAAAGTGGGCTCAGGAACAAAGCACTTAACAGCCTCAGTTGAAAAACTTGTATCTCCCACACCAGAGAAATCTGAAGCCCCTGGTCAACCTGAGGGAGGCATCACAAGTCTGTTTTCAAGTAAGCCTAAGTCTGAGGGTGCCTCTCCAGAACTGAAAGCAGAAAGCAAATCGGATGCCAGGTTGCCCACTGCAGCTTCCCCTTCTGTGACCCAGAGTAGCCGTGAGCGAGAAGCCAGTGATGCCAAGGCCAGCATCCCGGAAAAGACAGGAGGAGACAACAAGGCTCCTCCAAGTGTCCAGGATGCTTCGGCAAACGCTGCTCCGCCCCCTTCTCTGGACCCCAGCTCAGTTGTGAACTCCGTCTTCGGCATGTTCAACCCTTTGAAAATCTTCTCTGAAAAGGAAGCACCGAAAAAAGAGACTGCAAAACAGGAGGAGGCTGTGAAGGTGGAAGCCACGCATGCCAGTGCTTCTGAAGCCAAGGCAGGTGGGAAGGCAGCTGAAGGCAACGCGACAAAACCCACCAACGTTGCGCCTCCCGAAACGAGCAAGAGCGAGGCAGAAGCGAGCGCAAGCAGCGGCCCCGTCTCCTCCATCTTTGGCAAGCTGTCGAGCTCCGTTAGTTCTTTCAGCTTGAAAGCCAGTTTTGAGAGTCTGGCTGTTCCTAAGCAGGCAAGTGGGCCACAGAAGGCTTCTGATGTGGCGCCACAGGCCACAAGTCAGCCAGATAAAGTTGTTAAAGAACACCCAGACATGCCAAGAAGTCCACAACCTGCAGGGAAAGTGCCAGAAAACAAGCCAAGTGAAGCCAAGAAGGAGGCTGGTAACGCTCCGCCGTTGGAGCAGGTGGAACCATCTGAGAGCTTTTTCAGTCCACTTAAGAAATCCTTCAGCCAGATGCTACTCCCTTCTTCTGCTACTGAAACTGTGCCAAAGGAGCCACCACCGGGCTTGGGGAAAAGTCACCGTTCTGAAGATGATGTCAGGAAAACGAGCTCCGCAAGCAGCGAACCCAACTTCCCTTTCACCGGTAAGCTCCAGATTCCCTTTTTGAGCGGTTTTGGCTTTTCAGACAAACCACCGCAGGACAACAAAGAGAAGCCAGGAATTTTCACTTCTTTCTTGAAAGCTGCTTCTGTGGAAAACCTGACAGCTTCTAAAGATCAAACTGCCCCACCAAGTTTTAGTGGCAAGCCAGCAAAGGCTGAAGAGGGTCACAAAAGCAGCAACACGGAAGCTGTCAAAATGGACTCGTCAAAGTCTCAGGCAGTTCCCGAGGCACAGCAGAGAAAAGAGGAGCCGGCGAGGAAGAAAGAAACCAGTAAAGAAGATGGTCTGGGTGCACCAAAAAGTGGAGATAAAAAGCAGGGTACCTCAGACACTTCAAAAATTGCACACATGGATCATGATACCAAAGGCATGGGTGCTCTGGACCACAAAGATTCCAAATCCGGGGGGGAGGTGGCAGCCCCCACAAAAGAACCTGACTTAAAGACTACAGCAGGAAAGCCAGTGCTTCCTGGTGGAATCAGAGAGGACCAGGTAATGGATGATACTCCGAAGAAGGCCCCACAGCCAGGGCAGGGGTTGCTCTCGGGCCTCTTCCGGCGGCCGTCTTCAGACCACATAACCCACACGGAAGAGTCGAATGCTAAAAATGAAACGGACAGCCAGAAGAGCAGATCAGCTGGCTTACTTTCTGGATTATTTAGGTTTGCTTCAAGTGAAAACCTGACCGAAAGTATGCCAGATAAGTCAAAATCAGGCTCTCTGGGCATAATGAAGTTTTTTGAGAGGAGCGAAGAGACTAGTTCTGGTGACAAGTCCGTTGGCTCACATGTGACTCCCGGTCCCCAAGAAAGCACTGGGGGGAAACAGGAGACGGGCAGCTTCATAAAGAACTTCATGCAGAGGCCAAAAGAAAAAGTGGAGGAGGCAGTGACCGAGACGGCAAAGGCGAATGGTCATTTGCCTCACCCAGAACTGAGCAAAATGGAGAACGGACATGGGCCCGTCCCTTGGCACCCCCCCTCTCAGAATGCTTTAAGCTCACAGCCAAAGATACAAGACTTATCGGGGCAGCCAACTCTTTATAGACAACCTACGGAATCCAATATTTATCAAGCAGTTCTCAACGAAAGGTCAAATGAATTTCTCAATTCCTCTTTGCTGAATGCTAAATTGTATGGCCACTCAGAGCAGCATCTTGCTCTTGAGGAAACAAGGAGCCACTCTAGCTTTGACTGGGAATATGATACAGGAGCATTTTCTCTTAACGCCCACCAGGTTTCCTTGCCAGTTTACTACGTCTTGCAGCAGAATTCTGTCCCACTGGCTGAGTTCCTGGAATGGCCAGACTCCAGTGATGCTGTAGTGAACTTGTGTAAAAAAGATGGCAATGCCAATGTCGTGGATTGGAGGTCAAATGCGAATTTTGATGCTCTGAGCATGGATTTCAGTGTCATGTCCCACGAATCGTTTGATCAGTTAGACTTACAAGATTTAGGTCTAGAAGAAACTGAAATGTGGACAACGCATTCTCTGAATGGAAACTTTCCTCCATTTGATGACTGCAGCTATATTTTGGAAGAGATGCCCATGGACTTAAGCTATTCGTCAGCATGTGATGGCAATATGTGGACCTTAATTGATCAGGAGTCCTTGAGCCTGGATGGCAGTTTTGTCTATTCATCTTATAGCCAGGAGTACCAGGACTGGCTGATGCTGCTTGAGAAGGGCGTGTGGTGGCCATCGGAAGATGGCGATTGTGGATATTACATGTACAGGGACGGTCAGTTTGTTTATTCTCTGCTCACCGACCCCACTGGGCAGTATGTCTACATTTGCACTCCTGACACTTACACCTACCCAGACTACTGGGATTATAATTATCCGCAGAGCATTTTGCAGAACACTGTCTTGGAAGATGACATGATTGCCGTTTGCGGTTTCAAAGTGCCTCTTAGTAATGAAGACGAGTTATTCTGGTTTGCTGAAGAGGAGCAATTGGATAATTACTCTGTAAACAAACCACTTGATTTGTCTGTAGCTCTGCAGAGAAGTGATCAACTTATGAACATGAATTTAGAGACCTTTTCGCAGATGTTTGAGGAGTCCATTTATTACCAGAGAGAGCAGCCTTTAGACTTTTCAGGGTACAAACTTCAAAAACTCAAAGTAGACTTTAGGCCTGAGAATGACATGGAGTGGCACTCAGAAGAGCCTCCCCTGACCCTTGACCTTAGAGTTCACTCCAGGGTGGCTTCCAGTGGGAGGCTAAAAGATGATGCTCTACCCAAACATCTGGACAGGACCCCTGCTGTGACAGTTTCCGAAAGTGCACAGTCAAAACGGTTTGGTTTCCATATATTCCAGTCTTCTGCTAAGCCTGAGCCTTCATCGGCATCTCAGAGTGTTACAGAAGTCAAAACCACTGAAGAAGATAAAAAGCCACCTCTGAATAAAGTCGCATCTTTATTCTCTGCTTTGGGTGGCCTGATGGGTAAGGGTATGGAAGCTCATGAGACAGTGGAAGACGCGGCTGTGAAGAAAGGAGAACCGGTGGTGTTGGGACACAAAAACGATGGTCTTCCAGCTTCGCCACCCAGGAAAACAGGAGAGGATATGCAAAACCAGCAGCACACTGAGCATGAACAAGAGAGAAAAGAGAGAGGCAGATTAGTTAAGTCTGTTAGGGATGAAAAGCCAGTGATTTCTCAGAAAAAGCCTCAGCTGGTGAGGTCTTCCTCTCAGCTAAGCCAGGGTCCCTTGGACAGCAAGACCAGTCAGCTGGATAAAAGTGTTAAGCCTGCTCCCCTCCCAAGTCAACAAAAACCTAAAGTGGGTGAGGATGAACCCAAGAAAACCCAGCCAGCCCCCAGCCAAGCGCCCACGGAGGCTGAGGGCACGTTGTTTAAAAGTGCTCTCAAGATTCTTAGCCTGGGAGAAGACTCCTCCACAACTGCAGCACCCAATAAAAGTCAAGGCCCCGGCTTCTTTGATTTCTTTAAAACGCAGGTCAACAAAGCCCCACAGCCACCGCCAGCACCCCAACCAAATCTGCCGAAAAATGAAGCCGAGAAGAAAATGCCTCAGGAGAAAGTGGAGCCCCCAGGCATTTCATCATTCTTTGGTTCCATAGGGGATCTTTTCAAAGTCGATGCAGCCCCTGCCCCACCAAGTGCTGCTACTCCACCAAAGAGTGGAACCCACACCTCCCTGAAACTGAATGACAACGCGGACCAGCGTAGCAGAGAGCCAAGTAAGAGCAGCACTCCTGCTCCTCAAATCCCCGTGGAGCAGGCTCGTGGGGAAGCTGCCCAGAAGGCCGCAGTCCCTAAGGAAGAACAGCATGGGAAAGTAGGCAAGGAAGCTGCTCAAGTGAAGAAGGAGGACATCCCCACCGCAGGGAGTGCAGAACCCAAGCCTCCCATGCAGGCAGGCCCTCGAATGGACCAAGCAAATCACTCTCCAGGGCAGCATGCCCACGGACCAGCTGTTGCACCGGGACCGCAAGGCCATGCAGGAGCCATACCTGGTAAAACTCAGCCAGGAAAAGCCAGTCAGCCACCCAGGGATTCTGGGTTTAGCCTGCCTTTTGGCTTGTCACAGGCAGCACCTTCGAAGCCTCCGCAGGCACCACAGCCGGCTGGCAAGAGCATCTTCTCCTCCTTCTTTGGTGCCCCAGAGAAAGCCCCTGCCCCAGCTCCAGCAGCTCCTAATGCCAAGCCCCTGGAAGCAGAGGGTCTGTTCAAGATGCCTTCTTTCTTTTCGGGAGGGCCCACCGCAAAGAAGAACGTGCCTCAGAGCAGCTCCAGCTTCAGCTTTTTCAACCTGACCTCCTTCCTGGATGACAAACCACCGGCAGCTGCTCCTGACAAGGGGAATATTGCAAAGCCACCTCAGCAGCAAGCAAGCAACCTGGGAAGGCCGCCTCAAAGGCAAGCAGACGCAAAGCCATCTATGAAGCAGTGTGTTTCTGTTGACTCTGGCATTGGACTTGCCAGACAGCAGGGCTTGAAGGATAAAGAGGCAGCTGCGGGTGTTATAGAAGCAGTACTTGGAAAGCAAGAGGCTGTTGGCCCGGAGCACAAGGCAAGTGAGTTAAAAACTCCCGTGGCTGAGCATGCTGCGGCCAGTGCTTCAGAAGTGGAAAATGAGGGAGAGATACCTTTTGTGGCCAGTAAACCTCCTGATGATGGTGCAGATAGAGAAGACCACTCAGTCTATCCTGATCCTGGCTCTCAGGTCCCTACGCTGCAGGAAGACATTGCACCTTCCCTTCTGGAGATTCCACAACCAGAGGAGCAGCTGCAAGACAATGCAGAAAAGAATGGTGGTATTGTGATGTCCTCTGAGAAGGAATTTGTTCCTTTAGTTGGGAACGAGACTTTTGAAAAGGCAGAGCCCGGTCCAGTTTGTGATGAGACCTCTGTGGCTCTTGAGCCATCTCCTGCTCCTGGAGACCTTTCACAGGAGGTTGTACCTGAAGAAAAACCAAGCGCCCCTGAAGTCAAGCCCCCGGAGCCCAAGCAACCTGATAGGACCCCAAATACTGCAGGAGAGCAGCAGGCTCAGGGCCAGAGGCCTCTCCCTCAAATGGCAGCAGCAACACCTAACCTGCAGGAGAAACCTAAAGAACCTGAGGCTGACAAATCAGTTCTAGATTCCTCAGTTGAAATGTTTTCCAGCTTCATGACGAAGATGAAACCAACCAAAACATTATCTGGCTTCTTTTCCCAGCCTCAGACTCCAGCAGCTCCTAGTGCCCAAAAGAAGAGCACTTCGTTTTTCGGCCTTTCCTCCCTGCCCACTGGGCCTCCTCCAGCATTTACAAGTGATCTCTTTGGCATTTTTAAAGGAGCAACAGATGAGACCCTTTCAAAGCCTGCAGGGAAGACCGCAGGCACTTCAAAACCCCAGGAAATGAGCTCCAGGGCAAAGGAGGCTGTGGGCCCAGTTCCTGGTAAAGGTCTCGCAAAACAAGATAAAGCCTCTAGGGATGAACTTTTAGGGACAAATGCCGGCAGTGTTTTGAAACAACCGGACCAAACCTCTAGGGCTGAACCTACAGAGAAAGAAGCTAGCAGTGACTTGAAACAAGATGCCCCTTCTGTTTTAGCAGATGAGAGTTTGGGAAAAGAATGTAGGGCAGAATTGGAAGCTGAAAGCAGTGGAAGACCTGAAGATGGTCTGGAATCCTCCCTTAATGCTTCAGAAACTTTAGACTCAAGTAGGGATCAGGGCCCTGAAGTGGTGCAGCTGGACACAAACTTACTGGCATCTGATGAAGCAGGGAAGGCTGCCCCGTGTAGTCAAGAGGTACATGATGCAGTTGAGATGGTGGTGCTGCAGGAGAAGAGTGAAGTGCCTGTGGAGCCCTTAGAAAATGATGCTGTCCCTGCTGTTGAAGAGCAAGTGAGCCTGGCAGGAGAAACAGACGTTGGCCAAATGGATTTGGACAGTACACATGAGCTGGAACCCAAGGTTGGTGAGGAAGATGAACACCTGAAACTGCCAGAACTGACGGATACTTCACTAACCACTGAAGAAGTAACTATAAAGAATGAGGCAGATGTTGATATTTGCCCACCAGACACGTTTGAGACCCTGGAGATGGAACCCAAAGCTGCTGCAGATGAGGCCCATGACTTGCCCCATCAGGATATAGAAAAGGTCCCTGAAATAAAACCTGATCTTCCTCCTGAGCAGAAAGAGCCTCTAACCGTGAGCGAAGCAGCCCCAGAAGCTGCTCCCTTGAAAAGCAGTTTGGCTGGTAAGAGCAAGCCAGCCAGTGCTCCTACAGAGGCCAGCAGCACCAAGCCCATGTTTGAAATTCCAAGCATGCCCACTTTGCCCAAATTCGGCTTCATGTCTTCTGCAGACAGCAGCAAGCCATTTGGCTCCTTCTTCTCTGCACAGCCGCCCTCGGCAAGCAAGCCTGTGCCTGAGCCAGGCCTCGTGTCCAGCTTCAACAAGTTTTCCTCAAGTCTGTTTGGTGGAGGAAGTGATGAGAAAGCAGGTAAAGTAGAGGGCGCGCCGGGTGCTGTGTTTGGAAAGAAGCTGGACTTCTCATTTCCGTGGCAGAAAGATGCCAAGGAGGCAAGTCTCAAGAAGGAACCAGATGTGCCAACACCAAAAGCTTCCTCCAAACAGGAGGTGGCCCCAATTGCTTCATCCAAACTAGATTTGAAGGCACCAGAAGCTGTCTCGAAAGCCGAGGAACAAGCAGTGGATGTGACCGGGGCTGATGGGAGCCCAAACCTCTCTGCCTCTGACCAGCCAGCTGACAGTGCTGCTGATTCAGACCTTTCTTCTAAGCAGCCCGACAGCAAGAGCAACGAATGCTTCGATGGTCCCACGCCTGACATTCCAGTTGCGCCCAACAAAGAGCTGGAGCTTGAGGTCTCCAGAGAAACGGAAGATGAGCCAAGCACCATTTCCAGCGAGCCTCCTGGGCTCCCCTTGGAGGAACCAGCAGAAGGCGCCACACAGGTTCTGGATGAAGTAGAGCAGAAGGAAAGTGTCCCTTGTCCAGAAACGGAAACACTTGCCACTGGACTGCAGCCGGCGGAGCAGAGTAGCCCTGAGGCACTCAGGAAGAAAAGGCCAGTAGCCAAAACAGCATGATAAATGGTGCCGACTTGTGAGCCATTTATAATGCAAGTGCCGTAACAGTAGATGCCTGACCTCGTAGTTCAGACTCCTCTAGGCTGTGTTTGGCATTAGTAGTACCCAGTGGTAGGTAGAGTCGTGAATGCTAGTTGCTAGACTGCCCACCCAGAGCCTCTCCTGCCCTTCTCCTTCTCAACTTCTGGTTTCCTTTGTTCCAAAAGGCTGCGATGACGCTTCCCCTTTGCTCTCCGTTTGTGCTGTGTCCTTGTGAGTGAGCTGCTTTGAGTATTAGTTTCATTAACCTTCCGTAGCCTAATTGTGTGCGTGAGAAAACAACCTGTACCTCTAGATGACATGGTGGGAGGGAGGAAATCGGGGGCTCTCTTGGTTTGCAGAAAGCTTAGTTGGACAGCATACAAGGCATTCACGTTTTAAGGTGGGAGAGAGACCCAGATGGCAGCAAAAGCTGTTTAAGTGGTTGCAGTCCAGTCACCTGCAGCATAACTTTTCTAGCACCCAGAAGGGGGTTCTGACTAAACACCAGGAAAAACTTTCTGACAGTAGCAGCTGTTGAACAGACTCCCTGGGGAGTTGGTGGATTCTCCTTTCTTGGAGGTTTCTAAGCAGAGGTTGCCTGGCCATCTGTCATGGATTCTTGAGCTGTGGTTCCTGCATTGTAGGGGGTTGGACTGGATGACCCCTGGGGGTCCCTTCCAACTCTGCCATTCTAAGATTCTGTGATGAAAACCTCCTCCCTCCCACCAGGAGGAGTTAAACATGGCCGTTGACTATTAAAGGTACTAATGCAGAAACATCTAGTTCTTGCTGCTTGGAAGCTGTTACTGCCCAGCTAACATGATTCAGTTTTTCTCTACTTTTACCAGCTGTATTCAGCGGCTTTAGCTGAATGTGCTTTTCTGTATTAGGCTGCAGGCATCTGGAGCCAATGAGGAGCTCCAAGCAAGCAAGCTGATAACTGGTTTTCTGGTTTACCATATCTCAAAAACATGTTTTTTTAATTCCATATTGAAGAGAATTGCAGTGATTTCATGTTACAGCTATCAGTATATTAGTGACTTTTGCTCCCTGTTTACCCCTCTCCAGGGGATGATTTGGGCCGGTGTTCTTGCTGCCCCTCCCTAGTTACAGAACTGCTCGTCACTAAAATCATTGCTAAATCTGCACTCCTCACCCGCCATCTCTAGACAATTGGCCCAGCAGGGATCCTGCTTCAAGCATTTTCCTTTCTGCCCAGCCTGTTTTCCAAGGAATAGATGGGATTTTCACAGTGTAGCTGCCTTGGGTCCTCTTGCAGATGTCTCTGCCTATGTGGGCTGCCAAAAGCCAGGCGGCACTTCAGTAGCGGCCCAGATGCATTTGTGGCCCTTCCCTCTTAGAATTCCACAATGGAGAGAGAGTGTGTGGGTGTCTTGTTGAATTAACAGCCCCTGGTGCAGTAACTCCAACCTTATAATAATCAGTCACTCCCAAGCAGCAACAGCAATGGGCCCTTGTTGTGCTGGAAGACAGGGCTGATTTTTCTAAACAGCATCTGCAACAGGATCCATTCTCAGCCGCTGGAGAAACTTAAGAATGTGTTAATGAAATGGGAGTGAAGATGAAACCCTCATGTCCCAGAATGCAAGTGCGGTTGACATGCTAGAGGCAAACGTAAGAAGGTGTTGCGCTTAGCAGCTTAGAGGTTCAATGTGCACGAAACTTTTGCTGCCTTTCTTAATTTTCCTATGGCCTGCAAACAATTTACAGGATGCGCCGCAGATGATGCTATCTGTTCCTGATTGATATATCAATAGGGTCCAGAGGCTTAAGCCCAGCACAAAAATTGCAAACACAAACTTGGAAGTGGCGGGCGACTGAGAACAGTGGCTGCAATGTGCAAGAGACATTTGCTTGGCTAGAGTTTCCATTTGATGCTTTGGCCTGGTGTAGTTAGGATTTGCGCTCTCTCTCTCTGTGTGCATGCATTGTGCTGTTTCTTGGTTGCCAAGACCTTTTGACTTACTAATGTCTTGCTCTCTCACAGTCCTGCCAGCAGTAGTAAGTTTGGTTCCTCCTGTAACATCAGTCAGGGAAGCTCTCAGCAGAGTGAGCTGGACCAATATCACGGGAGTGTGCCCTGCTCCGAACACGAGGACGAGCTCGCAGAAGGGGTGCCTGCTGCTGTGCCTCCTCACCCGACAGAGGGCCCTGCACCATCTAGCGAGCCGCATGAGCCCCAGGAAGTGCACAGGGAAGGAGAGGGGAAGGTGAAAGAGCGTGCCACACCTCAACTACCTCCTGAAGTGGACGAGCCCAAAGAAGCCACAAAGACACCGGGCAGGTAGGTGGTGCACGTTGGCCATGGATTCCTTGGAGTTGAACCCGAGGCCATTTTTCTGGTTGATCTTGGGAGAGACAAACAGGATATGGATGTAGTGCCATAGCTGGTTTTGAGTAGTCCACTGGTGTCTAGGGTCAGAAAGGGGGGGGACAAACTTCATTAAATAAATCTTCATTAATCCTCCTCTTCATCATCATCATCATCATCATCATCATCATCATTTTACACCCATCTAGTGACTAATGGGGTGCATCCCTTACAGGGTTCTCTACCACAGTCCCTGTTGGCCACACTTCCTGTTCTTTCCATGCCATTCTCTGTCTTTTGCTGGCCATCCCAGTTCTCTTGGGGCCAACTGTTCTCAGCGTTTGTTCCCACCATTACAATAAAAGGTTCTTTTCATGTGTTGAGTTTCATGAGACCGCTCTTGAATTTCCAGCGCTCATTTTTTCCTTGTTTTTCTTTTTTGCAAGTCACCTTGATGAAAATGAACTTCTCCTTCTTCCCGCTGCAAGAGCCCGCTGGATCCGAGCCATTAATAAAGTGCGGCTTCAGTTTGAAGAGGTAGGGTCTGCGAAATGTCCCTTCCCCCATCCTTCCACCTGTGTCTGCGCTTGTAAACCTTGCCGTGACTTTTGTCTGAAGGTTGCTTTGCTTGTCTAAGGGAGACACCATTCTGGGGCAACTGCACAAACGGTGCATGTTCCTCTCTGGTACCAACAACTTGCTGAAGTTGACTGTGGTGGGCTTAATTTGTTGACCCCATGGCAGAGGGGTGCAGAACTTGTGCCCCACCAGATTTTGTTAGACTCTCTCCTCAGCCCCAACAGCCAACAGGGCTGGGATTGGGGCGAAGTTGGAGCTCAGCGACATATTGGGGAACCAATTTGGCTACCTGTGTTGTGTAGAAGAACCAGGATTATTTATGGAAGTGTTGTGTTGACACCACTGTTCCGTTGTGCCTGTAGTTGGTCTTCTGAGGCCCTTCTCTATGTTCCCTCTCCCCAAAAGGTTTGGAGGGTGACAACACAAGAAAGGGCCTTTTTTGTCGTGGCTCCCCATTTGTGGAATGCTCTCTCCAGATGCTTTCCCAACCCATTGTGGGTGTGTGGGAGAGGAGACCCTTCCATGAACTACTGTGCTGCTCCTGGCGGCCTCCCGATTTCACTCCAGAGAGCACCCAGAAGCCGAGTGTTGTCTGAACAGGCCGGAGCAGAGAGTGGCAGCAGGCTCCCTCTCTGCCCCATGTTGTTGTTGACTTGTGCCATTTGGATGCTGCCCTGGCCAGTGGAAGGCCATTGATGTGCCCTGGATCAAAATAGGCTCATGTTTGCAACCATGCCGTTTTAGATGGATCAGAATTTACACAATGTCACCGGGCTCTTCGAGAGTGAGCTTAGCATTGCAACTGTGTTGTTGAGGTATCACAAAAGGGTCCTTAGCAGCAATGATATTTTTCATGGAAAGGGGAAATCTGAGCTTAAAGTGGGGAAATACAGGGTGGTAGTTTTAGGGAATTCTGCAAAATAAGAGCAGGCAAAAGGAGCACCTATCTGACACTGATGTCAGGCTTTCTTAGCAGTTTCTCACGCAGGGCAGAAACTGTGTTTTGCTACACAGAGTATCAAAACACTTTTGTAATTCTTAAGCAAGTCAGAAGCCTGTTGAGTTGAATTAAAAGATCCTGACGGGTGTAAGAAATGTGAGATATTTACAAAAAGCCGTCAACCCAAGAGCTTTAACAGAACAACCCGGCGAGTTTGTCTGTCTTCTGAAAAATGCTGCTTTGAATCATTTAGTGAATTGTTTTGAAAAGTAAAACTCTCAAGAGCGCTGGAGGCTTCTGCGCACAAAGAGAATTGGTGGTGTGTGAACGACAAGCGGCTCTTGATGCTGCAAGCAGACCCCTCCTGCCTTCACGTGCCCCCCTCCGTCTGCTTTCTTGTGGGGCAGAGAAACTGGCAGGATGCGCCGTGGAGATGCTGCACTGGCGTCTCTCCAGAAGCACCAAGGTTTTCTCTTGATGCGTCTCCTGGGAGCGGGAGATAGGAGTACAAACTTGTCTGCTGTGAGCAGGAAGGTTCCTTGCGCGCCTGTCAAGATGGGTACATTAACTCTTTTTCGTTATTCTGGCTTGTGCTTGTGTCGTGTTTCACTGTTCACGGAAGAGAGTTGTATTCAGTAGCAGCAACAATAAGATGGGTATCCCCCTTTGCATCTTCTATAACCTTTTTTTGGAAACTCTTATAGTTGCAATACTCATCCTCAGTGGCACCCATTGCAGAGCTGTTCAGGATAGCAAACTATCGTCCCAACTGGAATTTGGTTCCAGTGGAAATAACATGTTTCAATAATGGACCTGGTGGAGTAGGCTCCATTCCTGAAATCATTTGACCCAAACTGGAGCCTGGCAATTCAGCCATGCCCTTGCACATGTGTGCAACCCACATGGTCTGTGTCATCAGGCAAATCAAAGGTTTGGAACATGGGTGCCTTCTTTTGCTTTGGGCAGAGTCTGCCTCCCCTGTGTGGGCCTTGGGCCATGGGACACTCTTGAAATGCAAAGGTGCACACTGGTTAAAGGGTGAATTTTCCACATTTTGGGGTTCTCCTCTGTTGCAAATGAACCTTAACCAGTCCTGGGTCAAATCGGGACTTGAAAGCAGTGAACGTTTGGCTGAAATCTTAATCCTTTCACACCAGATACGCTTGGAGTTCAGGCAAGCAAGCCAGACTGTGAATTTTGCTCTGCTGTGTTTGTCAGCAGCTGGTACCACAGCTGTTGTGTGTGGAAAGCAAAACGGACAAGGAGAGCCTTGTGTGTCTTGTAGATTTAAGTACTATGAAGCGAAAGACTGGTCAGAGACACCTGTCTGTCTTGGAGTTGCAGGTTCCTGTACGGGGCTACTGGTGTGGAAACATTACATCTGGGGTGCAAAATAACAAATATGTTTCACATAGCGTAGAAAAGACTATACATATGTAGTATTATTCTAAAAGTGTTATGTGGCATATACTTTTGACTTCCCTTTAAAAAAGCTGTTTACATTTCCATATGAGATTATAGTCCTTTGTGTGTGGGGGGGGGTATTTACACGCATTAACTCCTGGCGTAGTAGCTTGAATATTGGCAAAGTCTGCATGTTGTCCTTAATAAAGTTTTCGACACTTATATCCAGGTTGATGAATATTCATAGGGCTTTCTGGGTAAATTGAAAGTGAATCCATCTGGAATGAGAGTCAGGAGAGAATTATGTCAATAGCCAGGCTTATTAAATTGATACAAATGAATGTGTCTTACCTTCTTGTTGTTGGCAAAGGAGGACCATTTTGGAAATCCTTGTAATGTTACGTGGAGGTAGCAATGTGTATTCTCTGAGGAACTGATGGGGATCTTCTGATCTGGATTGCAGTGAGGGGCCAGATCACATTTTACTAGAAGTTGCAGAAGGGGAGCTGCGAGTGCCCCCTTGGATTTGCTTTAGCAACCCAAGGCAGAAGGCGCCTCCCCTAGAATCCCTCCCGTCTTGGCAGACAAGATAAACATACACATACTGGTTCTTTGTTAATTTTCCTTCTTGTGTTTTTTTTCCTTTTCGGTTTTATAAAATACAGTCCATTTAAGTTTCACATTCTTTGCTATGGGGCTGCGGACTGTGCTGCCTGTTTCACGATAGCAGACTTCTACTGAGTCAAAAGGTTCATGCAACAAAGAGCCTTGTTCTTAGGAGCACTCAAATGTGAAATTGCTGATCTCCTAACAGAAACGTGGAACTTGTCCCTAAGATCCCAAGGACTGGAACATGTCCAATGTGACACAAATACGTTTAAAAGGGATTCAGGCGTGGGGAGGGGGGAACCTGGAAATTACAGGTCGCTTAGCTTAACGTCTGTCCTGGGAAAACGGGTGAAAAATATTGTCAAATAAAAATAGCCAAGCATATAGAAGAAGAAGCCTTTGCTGAAGCAGAGTCTCACTAACCTATTAAGAGTTCTTTGAGAGTTTAAGGAGGCATATAGATAGAGGTGTTCTGGCTGACATTGTGTTCTTGGACTTTCAAAAAGCTTTTGGCAAAGTACCTTGTCAGAGACTCTCCAGTATGCTTAGCAGTCATGATATAAGCGGAGAGGTCCTCTTGTGGACCAGGAATTGGTTCAGTAACAAGAGGCAGAGTGTAGAAATAAATGAGCAGTTCTGCTGGAGGGAAGGAAGGAAGGGAGTCCTCCAGGGACCTGTGCTTTTAAACTTGTTCATAAATGATCTAGAGCAGCCTTTCTCAACCTGTGGGTCCCCAGATGTTGTTGAAATACACTCCCATCACCCCTAGCTAGCAAGGCCAGTGCTCAGGGATGATGGGAGTTGTAGTCCAACAACATCTGGGGACCCACAGGTTGAGAACTGCTGATCCTAGAGCATGGGTAGGCAACCTAAGGCCCGGAGGCTGGATCCGGCCCAATCGCCTTCTAAATCCGGCCCTTGGACGGTCCGGGAATCAGCGTGTTTTTCCATGAGTAGAATGTGTGCTTTTATTTAAAATGCATCTCTAGGTTATTTGTGGGGCATAGGAATTCGTTTTTTGTTTTCAAATTATAGTCCGGTCCTCCACAAGGTCTGGGGGACAGTGGACCGGCCCCCTGCTGAAAAAGTTTGCTGACCCCTGATCTAGAGTTAGGGGTGTGGCCAAGTTTGCTGCTGATTCTAAGTCGTTTAGGTTGCTAAAACAAAAAAGGGATTCTGAGGAGCCCAAAAAGAACCTCTGCATTCTGAGTGAATGGGTCATAAAATGGCAGTTGAGAGGAATTGAAAATAAAACTTACCAACATCATACTTCTGTTTTACACATCTGTGGGATGTCTTCTTTTGGAATGCTTTGTACAGTTCTGGTCACCTTGCCTGAAAAAAGGATGCCGTACAGTTGGAAAAGGCTCAGAAAAGGGCAGCCTTTTAAATGATAATGAAATGATGCCTGACATGGAGACAGTGAATAGAGGAAAGATTTTCTCCCTCTCTCATAACCCTGGAACTTGTGGGCATCCAGCATAGCTGCATCTTGGAGTATTCAGGACAGAGAAAAGAAAGCGCTTCTCCACGCAGTTCACAGAAGCCCATAGAACAGCCTTCCCCTCAGTTGGCGCCATCCAGGTGTTTTGCACTACAACTCCCATCTGCACCGTCCCCATGGAGCTGCACGGATGGGAGTTGTAGTTCAAAACTTCTAGAGGGCACCAGGTTGGGGAAGGTTGCTGCAGAGGTTTTGTCCAGTCAGAACTTTATGAAGCTCCAGGTGCTTCCTGGGCTATGGATTTCCAGCCAGTGGTATAACAGGTCCATTCGCAAGTGGAATGAATCTGTGTTCTGTTTCCATAGGAAAACGCAGCTTGGATGTGTTCCTTCACTGGATGAGCCAGTCGGTGTTGGGAAAAATTGGACTGTGGCCCCATTTTTTAAGGAGTTTGTTTAAGATGTGCTTTTACACAACAGCCGGGCCAATCCTCCTTCAGTCAACTGTAAAGGAAGTTGCTGGTTATACTTAGTGGCTGTAGTAGTGAATGCACAAATGCCAGAAAGCATCTCGACTTCCCTTTGCAACTCACTGGTCTGAAAATAATAGCACACCGAATAAAAGAGCCCAAACAGGCACCCAAGAATGTTTTGCATTTTGACCATTCTGGGAAGGTTGACCTGCTAGCAGTTTGCCCAGGGGAGTGAACCTGCCACTTCATGTGTTTTTAAATCAGTCCATCACCTTTAGGAGCAAAGGAGACTGCCGTATAGTGAGTCAGAGCAATGACCCATCATCAGTGTTGTCAGGGGCTCAGGAGCAGGAGCACTGGGGAGAGAGGAAATGGAGAGCAAAGGGGAAGAATCCGAGGGCAGCATAGGGGAGTATGACAGTGGCCCGAGAGATTCCATGAGCTTCTCCAGCGAATCAGAAGATTCCCAGAAGGGGGCGCCGATGGTCAGGGCAAGGGGGGTCCCAGGGGGGACGCACCAGAAACAAGGAGCCAGAGGGGAACCCCAAAGCAGCAGTGGGGGATCGGGACCAGTTTCCCCACCAGAGCGTAGTGGCGGGGAAGAGTCACATGTGTCAGGGCCAGCGTCTCCTCCAGCGGGGAGAGAAAGTGAGTCAGGGCTGACCACGCCTCCAACGGAGGGGAGGTCAGTTGCAGCTAGCCCCCCCAGAGGGGGAAGCAGTGACAGCAGCAGCAGTGAAACGGTCAGGAGAAAAGTTACCGGCTGGGCGCGCGTGCCAAGTTCAAATGTACAGGCGTGGGGAACAGCAGGAGACCTGGATGGGGAACCAGCTCCTAAAGCCCGCCGGAGGGAGGGAGAAGGCTCAGGGGACTCAGTGTCAGAAGAGTCTAGAAAGGGCGAGACCCCAACGGCCAGGCGGAACCAGAGGCGGAAGGAACAGAGGAAGAGGTGGAGTAAGGCGAGAGTCTTAAATTGGTGTCTGGGGGGAGGAGACTCAGACGGAGCATCAGTGGTCTGACAGTTGAGACGTAGAGCTGCGCGCTGCGGCTCTGGAAGTGAAACTGAACTTCAATAAAGACTTTTGTACTTAACAACGAAGCAGCGTTGGTCCTTTGTGAGCTGGGACCTTGGGCAGCTCTGACAAGTGTCTACTTTGATTTGGCCAGACCTCTCTGGGATTTCAGGCAGAGAGAGGTCTCACCCAGCCCTGTCGGGAGAAGCCAGGCATTGAACCTGGGACCTTCTGCAGGCACAGCAGATGCTGGACCACTGAGCTATAGCCCTCCCCCTAGCACAGAAGCAGGCAGGTGCACAGGTAAGTTGCGGCTCCTTTTTCAGACATGGTCAGCTTAGGATGTGGATGCATTTTTTCTTTCCATATTCTCTTTGCCTCATTTTTGAAAAGTGTCCAATAATCTCATAAACGGGGCTCATCTGTCATGGCCTTATGGTTTAGTATGCTTTTTTGGTGGTGTTTTGGAGACCCATTATGATGCACCAATGGGCATTTTTGTGGTCAGGGGTGCCATCTGGACAACCCGTTTGGAGTGGAGGCAGAACACAGGAGTTGTGGGCACTTTGGTAAACATCAGCGGCTGCTTTTCTGTTTAAATAATGAGCGAGGACTGTCATTAGGACTCAGAAGTCCTTCCCAAGCAGAAGGGATACTGAACGTTAAGCCAAAGCAAATATGTGAAACAGAATTCTGGGGAATAAATTATGCAGATGAAGTCCAAACCGTTTGTGCACAGGAAGCATTTGCTTTTGGGAGAAAGAAAGCCCTGCAAACATAGTCTTCTCCCATTTGGAACCTTCTCTAGCTGAAGACATAATCATCTGGGAATATCCCTCTTTTGAGCCCCATAGAAATAAACAGGAGAGGCGCAGGGCATAGTTTTTCTATTATTTATCTGTCTATCAAATGAGGTTAAGTGGACAGGGCACCCCAGGAGATATGTCACAGCGGGTAATACTCAGAAAGAGCAAATTGTTAGAGCTATTGAGAGGTGCAAAGGCGGCACCTTGATAAGAGCATCAGGAGATCTCTGAAGCTGGAGAGACAAATGGGGGCCCGTCTAGTCTGGCATCCTGTTCATGCCATGACCAGCCAGACGCCTCTGAGAAGCCCAAGAGGATCTCCAGCAGCTGGTGTTCAGAGGCACTTGGATGGCACTGAAGGGCTTGGGAGATGTTGTGCAGTCCCCCGGCAACAAAAATTATCCAGGAGCTGCATATTGAAGGGGTTAAATTTAAATCAGTGCTAAAATGCCAGCAGTAACCCTGGGTTTCCAAATGCACGAAGGGGTGAAGCTCCTGCAGTTCCCATCTGTTGGCTGGGAGACTCATTGGCAGAAATGCAATCAAGAGAGCAGGCTAGAGAGCTTGATCCGCTTAATCCTTCTGCTGCAAACACTGGCTGGCTGCTGCCTTTGGGGCTAACGGGTTTCCGTTGTTTGACTTCGCCCCATCCTTCAGCCTTGCCTTCTTCTCAGGTGGGGCTTCACAGCCCTTTCTTCAAACAGAGCTTATCCTCGCCCTGGGCTTTTGAGAGCTATCTCATCTCAGCAGCTTTAATTGGAGGGTCCCGCTTTTTGTGGCGGGTGCAGTGGAGAGATTTTAAGCGTCTGCCTAAAGTAGCATTGTTGTGTCAGTTCTGGTTCAGTGCAGGGGGAAGCTCCCTTAATGGAATGAGGCACAGTTTGTAAGGACCAACAGCAGAGGGAATCTTCTCTGCAGCAAATACAGCCTTGCTGCTGTGGCTGACTGGATGTGTTTGGAGGGGTGATGGGTCAGTTTACAGCAGGGGTGCCCCTCCCTGGCCCTCCAGACCACATTGGACTCCCAACTCCCACCATCCCTGCTCATTGGCCATGCTGGATGCTGGAGCTGGTAAGAGCTGGGAGTCCAGCAACATCTGGAGGACCACAAGTGTTCCCCATCCGTGGCTTAAAGGGAAGTGTAGTGCACATGATAGGAGGCGGCAGGTGTTGTTTTTTTGCTCTTCAGGAGGATTGCAAAATGTTTACATTGACTGCATATATGAGATTCCTCATAGAACAAATTGTCTTAACAGTTGTGCAAAGGTTAGAACAATAGAACCCCATACTGGGATTAAAAATCACAATGAAAGGAATCTCTGGAACAGGGATAGCAATAACTTCTGGGTTATAGGGCAGTAAATAAATTCTATTATTATTATTATTATTATTATTATTATTATTATTATTATTATTATTATTACAACAACAACAACAACAACAACTATCCCAACCTTGTCAGTACCACCAGCTTGTGCATCCAAGACTTTTTCCCAGGAAAAGAGCTGAGAATATCCTGAGGTCACCCTCTCACAGTCAAGGAATCACCGAGACACAGTTTTGGGCCATGTTCTCCTGCTCATTTGCCCTCTTACCTATTCCTTTTGTGAATTGCTTCTCATGACATATCTTGAATCGATTTCACAGTAAAATCGTCAACAATAAAAACAATTGCATATATGCAAACTATCCTGTATGTGCAGTTTAAAACAGCTGCATATACAAAAACAATTTCTAATAGAGACGCAGACTGGGACAACCTGAGTTATATTCACTGGAAAGGTTCTTTGTGTGCGTTTTCAGCGAGAGACAGCCTGCCAGGGAGGAGGCGCAGGAGATGTTCCTGTTGTCATTCAAGCTAAGATACAGAGCTAGCCGTGTTAGTGGACCTAAGAGACAAGGTGGTGAAACAAGAGGAACATGCTGAGCTGCCCTTCAGCACCATGGTCAGCAGCACCAGCTGTTGCCTGATTCGGCATTGGGATGTGCCAAAGGGCTACCTGCCCCTCCCTGCTTGTGCCTCGGTCCTGTATACCTGAGGAATTTGGTCTAGTTCCCTTGTTGTTATGGTTAGATGATTCCCTAGTTTAGACTCCACGGGGCAGCAGGGCGTGTGGATGTGTTCTGCCTCCAGAGACCAATGGATCCAAATGGTTCTGGGAAGTTTATTGTAGACAAGGCCAGTCTCTGAAATCAGAAGTTGGTCTGGGTGGTTGACACAATTTCTTTCTATCTAGACACTTGAGGGAAGCCTCTTCTGCTCTGTGGTTTATGCTGAGCTGGGGCTGAGAAGATGGTTGAGATGAGAGCTCAAGCCCCTCTTGTCTAGCATCTGATGGATGTTACCCTCCCTGCCTCGCCTCTCCCAGAGCATTGGTCTTCCTCTCCCTGTACAGTCAGTCACTAATGCATTTGCACCCTTCTCTAGAGCAGGAGCCTTTGTGTGTGTGTGTGAGAGAGAGAGAGGCGGGGGGAGAGGGCTCTGGTGTTCATTTGACGGGCCGTTTTCTGCTAGAGGCTCAGCTGCATCTTCTGTGGTTTATCCACCCACATGCTTAGGGAAGAATTGCTTACCATACAGTTTATCTGGAGTTCAGAGCTTTACTCTTCAGGAAGTTGGAATGAAGTAGAGAGATAACTAGGATTTTTTAAATATAGAATTATGTATACCTCATAGACATCAAAGCACTTGGCCTACATTGCTGAACTCTTTCTTTATCAGTTTTAATAATTCCTTACTGATTCAGCCCCAAATTAAGTCTTAGCAGTGAATTAAAACTCAAGGCCCCCACTGTGCAAAATGTTTAAACTCCTAACTGGAAGTGGAACCCCAGGGAAAGGCTGTCGCTTTGCCTGCAGAAGCTCCCAGCTTCCTTCTCCAGCTTCATCCGAATAAAGCTTTCTTGGAGAGCTGCTGCAGCTCAGAGTGGACCTCTTCCAACCCCTTCCTCTGTGGATTGTCTTTTGCTACCTTAAATTCCTTGGTATCTAGACTGAAGCCCTGTTCTGCCTCCACGAGGAATGCATCCAGAGAGCTTCTGTGTGGCGGCAGCTTGTTCTGAGGAGGCGCTGCTATTAGAAAGCAGCTTCCCTGGTGAGGTCGACACAACTGCTTGGAGAGCCTCCCTGTTGGTGCTCTGCATTCCTGGCAGGAGGCTCCTGGAGTCTCTCACAGGTTGTGGCTGTCAGGCCTTTGAACCTGACATTGGACCATCGGGAGGTTCCCCAGGTTAGGTCTGGAGGTGATCTCTTTTTCTTCCTTCCGCTCTCTGGTCTGGGAGTGAGCTTCATGTTGGATGACCTGCCCTGGTGTGGCTTGTCTTTTGAGCTGTCACAGTCCGGTTCACGGGCGATTGAAGTCCTGGCAGGGGACGTCAGGACCGGGGGCAAGATGGCGGGGTGGGAGCAGGAAGGGGGGTCCAGGAGCCAAGAGTCCGAGGGTCAGAGAGCCGGGAGTCAAGAAGCCAAGGGTCCGAGGGTCAGGAAGCAAGGAGTCAAGAAGTCAGGGGTTCGAGGCGCAAGATGCAAGGAGTCAAGAAGTCAAGGATCCGAGAATCAAGAAGCAAGGAGTCAAGAAGCAGAGGTTCAAGGATCAGGAAGCAAGAAGCCAAATGCAGCAAGGCAGGAAATGTGCTGCTGCGGTAAAAAGCCGAAGGGAAATGCTGACCTTATATCCCTTCCCAGCTCTAGCCACCAGGTGCTGTGAGTTACCAATAAGCCTCACCTGTGTGGCTGCGCCTTGCCTCTTCAGAACAATCTTAGGAAGGCCCCAGTCCTGCAAAGTCCTATTGGTCACAGGGCCTGGCTCCTGCACACACACCTGACACGAGCTGCCACACACTCACCTGAGACAACCAGGGCTTATTTTGCCTTCTCCAGACCCTTCCCTTTCCCCATAATCTTGGGCAACTCCCATCACTCGCCCTCCGCTAAAGCATTTTGGTCATTTATTTCCATCGAATTCTTCTGTGGCCTTTTGAAAATAGCTACACAATCTCTTCATCTCTCTCTCACTCAGAAGGCAGATCAGAAAAAAAGATGTGTTGATGACAGGTACATGCTCAGAAACAAGGAAGTATAATTGAAACAGCAGGCCAATGCAAACCAAAATAACAGCAGTTACTATGCTGTGACTAATTAATTAATTAAAATGCCTTTTTCCAAACACAACGTACCATAAAAATGGCTAAAAATAGGTTTAAAAACAAACTCACGGTGGGTTTAAAAACAATACAGAATAAGCACTGAAAGCAGAGACCTCTTCATCCAACTGCAAAAGCCTTCCCAAACAAAAACATATTTAATTGTTAATGAAAGTACAGATAGTTGGCCCCTATTGTATCTCGGCAAGGATTCTGTTCCACAAAACAGGGGCTGCCACATGGAAAGCCCTGCTCTGAGTTACTGCTTTTGTTTTATGGACTTTAAGGTGAAAAACTCCCACGGAAAGCAGTGACCTGCTGCTTGTAGCAGATCTGAAGGCTGCCAGTGAACTCATCCCCCTGTGAATTTCTCTAAACCTTTTAAAACCATCTAAGCTAGAAGCCATAATCACATATTCCGGCAGCGAGTTCTGTAAGTTAATTAAAAATGTGAAGCGGAATTTTCTCTTGTGTCCTGAATCTGCTATTAGTCAGTTTCACTAGGTGATCAAAAGAGAGAGGGGAAAATCTGGTGGGAAGCAAAACCTTTGCTTCCCATATACTGTGTGTAATCTCTGCACTAAGCTCCCCCTTCCACACTTCATACACACAACTTCCATCTGTCTAAAAATCTCCAAAAGTCAGCATTTCCTCTTCTTGGAGGTGCTGCAGTTCCCTGATCATTTTGAACCATGTTTTCTGTCCCTTTTGCAACTCTTGTGATGTTCTTTTTTGAGATGAGGCAACCAGAAGTGTCTGTAATATTCCAGATTCAGGTAGGTAGCCGTGTTGGTCTGATGCAGTAGAAATATATATGAAACATAAAAAAATTGTTCAGTTGCACCTTAGAGACCAACTAAGTTTGTTCTTGGTATGAGTGTTTGTGTGCATGCACACTTCTTCAGATACCTAACGCTCATACCAAGAACAAACTTACTTGGTCTCTAAGGTGCAACTGGACAATATTTTTATTTTTATATATTTGTATTATTCCAGATGTGGTTGCACCACAAATTTCACTAGCAGCAGTACAGTACTTAAAACTTTATTTCCTAATACTCTGTAGCATGAAATTTGTCTTCTCGCTGCTGCTGCTGCTGCACACTGCTCCATATTTCCATTTATTTATCAACTGCAACCCCAACATCTCTCTCCTGGTCAGTTGTCACCAGCTCAGACTCCTTCAGTATATATGGGATATACTCCCCACTTCCCCCCCCCTCCATCACTTCATGCTTATTCAGATTGAACCTCGTTTGCCATTTTATTGCCCATTCATGCAGCTGGGAGAGATCCTCTGACTTCCGTTTTGTGTCTTACGGGGACTAAGGCTGTGTTCTTCAATGCTGCTACAACCCATCCACCTATTCCCATTTTGAGAGGGTGTGTCCTTAAAACTCCACCAGAGATGTCTGTGAACCGAGGGAGCCAAACACACACAGAGGACTGCCCAACAAACAAGCATTGAAAACTTTGACCAGGTTCTCAGGAGGGGATGAAGAGCTTGTGTTTTGTGGGGTGGGACGGTACTTTGCACGCTTCTCAAGAAGAGACGTGAGGAGCACCTGCTGATGTGAGCCTCGGGGTGACAAGTTGGTCTTGAGGAAGCCTCATGAAGTGGAGCCTTCAGAGGAGAAGCTCCAACCTTGTTGAGAGAGTTCCACCTCTCCTTTTGGGCCCCCAAAAGGCTGCAAGGTGATTTCCAAGTTCCAAGTCATAAATATGGTAAAAAATAATAACTGTGCAGCAAAAGGCAGGAAACCGATTAAACTAGTAGCGAGGAGTAGGCATAAATGCAAGTCAGTTTAAAGTAATATAAAGCGTAACAGCAGGAGTTGGAGAGGTTTGGGCAGAGGGAATTTTAGTTCTTGTTGGGCGTTGAGGTCACACAGGCTGGGTTGTCGGCTAGCCGCTCTCCAGGGCTGCTGGAGAGCCACCTTGCTCTCTCTGAAGCACCGTCTCCGTGCCCAAGTTTGCATGCACCAGTGATGATGTTTTGGCAGTTGATGCCGGAGTGGGTGTACAGCCGGTGATGAAGAGATACGGGATAAAAAAGACCCCCCCACCCGCAACTATGCAATTGCAATTAGCTGCAGCCCCTGCAACCTCTCCCTTTCCTAGCGAGCTGTGAAGAAATCAGTTGTGGGTGCTCTGCTCCGTGTGTGTGTGTGTGTGTGTGTGTGTGTGTGTGTGTCCGCCTTGCTGTGCTGCCTGCTCTCATCTTTCCCGAGGAGGAGCTCGTTCATTGCTTTTTGTCACATTGCTTTTTGCCACTGAATGGATAATAAAACT